>NW_027419679.1:0-33466 GCF_009905375.1 Apium graveolens | reverse complement strand
CCAATATTGACTCGTATGAAAGTGGTACCAAGAGATGGTTAAAGGATGTCAAATAGGATGTTTATGATGTTAACATTTTAATTCTACCAATATATGGTGGCAAGTGAGTCTTATAAGGTGCAAAATTACTCTAATATGGTTTAAAGTGATTTACATGGTTGATTAGAGCCAAAATGTGGACCAATATTGACTCGTATGAAAGTGGTACTAAGAGGTGGTTAAAGGATGTCAAATTGGATGTTTATGATGTTAACATGTAATTTTACCAATATATGGTTGAAAGTGAGTCTAATAAGGTGAAAAATTACTCTAATATGGTTTAAAGTGACTTACATGGTAGATTAGAGCGAAAATGTGGACCAATATTGACTCGTATTAAAGTGGTACCAAGAGATGGTTAAAGGATTTCAAATTGGATATTTATGATGATAACATGTTAATTGTACCAATATACGGTGGCAAATGAGTCTTATAAGGTGCAAAATAATTCTAATATGGTTTAAAGTGACTTACATGGTTGATTAGAGCCAAAATGTGGACCAAAATTGACTCGTATGAATGTGGTACCAAGAGATGGTTAAAGGATGTCAAATTGGATGTTTATGATGTTAACATGTTAATTCTACCAATATATGGTGGCAAGTGAGTCTTATAAGGTGCAAAATTACTCTAATATGGTTTAAAGTGACTTACATGGTTGATTAGAGCCAAAAGGTGGACCAGTATTGACTCGTATGAAAGTGGTACTAAAGAGTTGGTTAAAGGATGTGTTAGGAATGTATGTGCATTAGTTTGATGATATGTTTAACAAAATACTTAAGTAGAAATTTAGTGTCTGTAGCCTCAACGGATAAGACCACTTTGGCTATCCGTTGATGGTGTAGCTTTACTTAGAAATAAGTCTAGTGTTGTAGCATATTTCAGTCTCTGTATTTAAAATGTAATTCTTGGAAGTTGAGAGAAACTATGAGTCATGTTGACTACTAGATGATATGCAGATAGGAAGGCCAATTGTAAATACTTCATGCCTTGTAATTTTGTATAAGTGAAGTGGTATCAACGGATGACTTAAAGACCTTCAACGGATGAGAAGGTAAGCTTCAACGGATGTCTCTAAAGCTTCAACGGATAAAGTCATCAACGGATAACATCCTTCAACGGATGAGTGCATCAACGGATGAAAGCTTCAACGGATAACATCCTTCAACGGATGAGTGCATCAACGGATGAAAGCTTCAACGGATGTTCTGATGATTAGCCGTTGATAAGGGGTTGTTGTACCTACAAACAGAGGCACATGGGTTGATAGAGACAACTGAGATGTGGTAGCCGAATTTCAGGAACAACAGAAAAAGCAGCCGTTCTTCTTTAGTACAAAGATGCAATAGTCAATAAAGTACTGGAGTGAACAGAAAAAGAAGCAAGTGAAGATCTTATTTTATTACTGTATTTTATATTGTTCTTCACTTGTACACTTGGTAATATATAAACCAAGTAGAAGCTAGTAATTAGAAGAGAGATTTTCCAGAGCTGTTTAGAAAAATATTGAGAGAAAATTCATCTAGTTTGTACTAGGATGCAGCTGTGATCAACATTGTTTAATCACAGATTTTCTAATATACCATCTCTGGTGGAACAACAAATCCACCAGAAAAGTTTTTAAGGTCTGTTGTGTTCTTTACATTTGTGCTTGAATATATATCTGTCTGTATTAGCTTAAAGCAATTCACACACTTGTTCTTCTTGAACACACAACTTTCATAAACTGCTCAAAACTTGAAAAAGTTTTGAGATTTACATTCAACCCCCCTTCTGTAAATCTCATTGTTAGTCCACTAGGAATAACAATTGGTATCAGAGCAGGCTCTTGACATACAAAGAGTTTAAAGATTTTGGAATCTAACAAAGATGAGTAAGAAGGATATTGGAGTAAAGATCCCAGTTCTTGACAAAGACAGTTATCACCATTGGAAGGTGAAAATGCACCTTCATCTACTCTCCCAAGATGAAGGTTATGTAAACTGCATTGAGAATGGTCCTCACATTCCCCACAAAGTAGCAACAGTTGCTACAGCCACAGTTGCTGTTGGTCAATCCATTCCAAAACCTAGAGCAGAATGGACAATGGAAGACACAGAAGAAGTCCACAAGGATAAGAAGGCTATGAACATTTTGTTTAATGGTCTTAACATGGATATGTTTGATAATGTGATAAATTGCACAACTGCCAAAGAGGTTTGGGACACAGTTCAACTACTGTGTGAAGGTACAGAACAAGTGAAAGAAAACAAAATGCAGCTTCTCATTCAACAGTATGAATACTTTCATTTTGAAGAAAATGAATCTTTAAATGAAACATTCAATAGGTTCCAAAAGCTGTTGAATGGACTGAAGCTGTATGGAAGAGTGTACCAGGTGAAGGATTCAAATCTTAAATTTTTAAGATCCTTGCCAAAGGAATGGAAACCCATGACTGTCTCCTTAAGAAACTCTCAAGATTATAAGGACTTCACTCTTGAAAGATTGTATGGAATCTTGAAGACTTATGAACTAGAGCTGGAACAGGATGAGATATTGGAGAAGGGGAGAAAGAAAGGAAATTCAGTTGCATTGGTAGCTGAAGATGAGAGGAAATGCAGAAAAGAAACTGTGAGATCTACATCAAGCTCCAAAGATGGTGTAAGAAATCCAGAATCAGACAAGGGTAAAGAGCAAGTTGCTGAAAATGAAGACAACTCCAGTCAAGATGACTCTGATGGTATTGATGAGCATCTTGCATTTCTGTCCAGGAGATTTGCAAAGATGAAGTTCAGGAAAAACACTAGAGCCACCAAACCCTATAAGAACATGGTGGACAAATCCAAGTTCAAGTGTTTCAATTGTGGTATAAGTGGACACTTTGCAAGTGAGTGCAGAAAGCCAACTTCTGAAAAGAAGAAATTTGAACAAGTAGATTACAAAAAGAAATATTTTGATCTACTCAAGCAAAAGGAGAGGGCTTTCATTACTCAAGAAAGGGACTGGGCAGCTAATGGAGATGAAGAGGATGAAGATGTGGAGTATGTCAACCTTGCTCTCATGGCTGATTCTGAAGAAAATAAAGTTAGTTCATCAAGCAATCAGGTAATCACTACTGACTTAACACAGCTTACTAAAGAAGAGTGCAATGATGCTTTTAATGACATGTCTACTGAATTGTATCATTTGCGTGTGTCTCTTAAATCTCTTGCTAAAGAAAATAGTAGGATTAGAGAGAACAATCTGTTTTTAAGTAATAGAAATGCTTTGTTAGAAGATAAGATGATTGACCTAGAGAAAACAAAGTTGCATTGTATATCTGTTGAAAATGAACTAGCTGAATCTGTTAAGAAAGTAGAAATACTTTCCAATCAATTAGAGAAAGAGCAAGAGGTGATTAAAGCCTGGAAGACATCTAGGGATGTAAGTGCTCAAATTGCTAAGGTCCAAGGAATTGAATCATTCTGTGAAACTGCCTGGGATAAAAATAAAAAGAAACTGGAATTAATTGATGGGCTGTCAACGGATGTGGAATCAACGGATGATGAAAGTTATCCGTTGAAGGAAGAAAAGGAGCATCCGTTGAAGGTTCCTCAATCAAAACAGGCAGATGTTTCTAAAAGAGAGAATCTAAAGAAACTCAACAAAAAGTTTGGTTCAACTTCAAAGAACTTTGTCAAAGAAGAAGCAAGCACATCCAAAGATGTCAGTAAGGTGAATGTAGGGCACATGACCTTAGAACAGTTAAATAATAGGCTCAAGATGGTTGAGGATAAAAAGGAATCTAAAAGAAAATCCAACAGAAATGGGAAGGTAGGAGTTAATAAACACAACAATTACACACCTGATAGGTATGCTCCTAGAAAAAGCTGTGTGCATTGTAGTAGTGTTAATCATCTATCTGCTAATTGTAAATCCATTAAGAAGACTCCCATAACTGTACCCTCTTCTATGCCTAATATGTCTGCATCACCTCTGCATGCTATGCCTGTTACGTCTCAACAAAATCCTTATGCACATTTTGTAAACATGCCATATTTTAACAATCCTTATCTTGCTGCATTTAGTATGCCTCAAATGCCATACAATATGCCTATGTGGAATAACATGTTTGCACAATCAATGCCTAATAATTTTACAAATGTGCTAAATGATTCTGTGACTAACCCTACACCTCAACCAACTACATCTAAGACCAAGGTTGACTCAAACTTACCTAAGTCTAAAGATGCAGGAGGAATGAAGTCTAGGAGAAAGGCTAACAAGACTGGACCCAAGGAAACTTGGGTACCAAAATCAAATTGATTGATTTTATGGTGTGCAGGGAAATGGAAGAAATCTATGGTACTTGGACAGTGGTTGTTCAAGACACATGACAGGAGATTTCTCCCTGCTCACAGAGTTCAAGGAGAGAGCTGGCCCTAGCATAACCTTTGGAGATGACAGCAAAGGGTTTACTATGGGATATGGCTTGATTTCAACAAGGAATGTCATCATTAATGAAGTTGCATTAGTTGATGGTCTCAAGCACAATTTACTGAGCATCAGTCAACTATGTGATAGAGGGAATACAGTTTCCTTCAATTCTGAAGCCTGTGTTGTCACTAGTAAGAAAGACAACAAAGTGGTTCTAACTGGAGTTAGAAAAGGAAATGTGTACATAGCTGACTTCAACTCTACAGATGCAGAATCCATTACTTGTCTCTTCAGCAAAGCAAGCACAGTTGAAAGTTGGCTATGGCACAAGAAGCTATCTCACTTGAATTTCAAGACAATGAATGATCTAGTCAAAAAGGACTTAGTTAGAGGAATCCCTCTAGTTGAATTCTCAAGGGATGGTTTGTGTGATGCTTGTCAGAAAGGCAAACAAAGGAAAGCATCATTCAAAAAGAAGCTTGAAACAACAATTGATGAACCATTACAGCTGCTACATATGGATTTGTTTGGACCAGTCAATGTATTGTCTATTGCAAGAAAAAGATATTGCTTAGTGATTGTAGATGATTTCTCAAAGTTCTCATGGGTCTATTTTCTTGGATCAAAGGATGAAGCAAGTGAAATCATTATCAATCACATCAGGCAAGTCAACAATCATCCTGACTTGAAGGTTAGAAATATCAGGAGTGACAATGGAACTGAGTTCAAGAATTTGACATTAAAGCTGTTCTGTGAAGAAAATGGAATCATGCATGAGTTCTCAGCTCCAAGAACACCTCAGCAAAATGGGGTTGTTGAAAGAAAGAACAGATCTTTAATTGAAGCTGCCAGAACAATGCTTGAAGAATCAAAGTTACCAACATATTTCTGGGCTGAAGCTGTTAATTGTGCCTGCTTCACTCAGAATATTTCTTTGATCAATCAAGCTAAAGGCATGACTCCTTATCAGTTGTTCAAGAGAAGAAAACCAACTCTAAACTTTCTTCATGTCTTTGGATGTAAATGCTTTATACTGAGGAATCAATCTGACCATAAAGGAAAGTTTGATGCAAAGGCTGATGAAGGGATATTTGTTGGTTACTCAGCTGGAAAATCTTATAGGGTCTACAATCTAAGAACCAACATTGTTATGGAATCTGTGCATGTTGTGTTTGATGATAAAAAGATTGATGGACTAACAGATGAGGGACATAATGAGAGACTCAAATTTGACAACATTGAGATATATTGTGATGATAGTGAAGAGGAGACTGATGGAGATGACACTTCAAAAGGGATTCAAAACATGCCCTTGGATAATGCACAAAATACTGCATCCGTTGATAGAGGCAATGTAGTATCCGTTGAAAGACATAGTGCATCATCCGTTGAAGTACAAAATGAAGCATCCGTTGATCATAGTTCATCAACGGATAATCGATTTACATCATCAGTTGATAGAACTCCAAGTTCCCTGCAAAGGACCAACAACTCAGGGGGAGTTTCAACTAGTCAACACTCTGTCTCACATCATGACTGATAGGGATAAATAAATTATGATTGTATAATTAAATACTGCATTAATTGTACAAGCTGTGGGCTGCTAGGCCCAATAAATAGATATATGATACTCAAACCAGAAAGGTTAAGCCTGATGGACCAGATCAGGCCTGACGGAATAAAAAAGGCCCAAAAGCCCTGATTATTAATTAATTTCGTAATTAATTAATAAGGGAAAAATCAGCTATTGAGAAGAGTCCCGATAAGGATATAAATCCTTATAGATTAGCCTCAAGGGGACCTAAAAGGATAAGGGATCAGCTTCCTACTTCCTAGGACTCCTAAGTCTATCCTAATTCAGAGGCTTGTCCACCAAGTCTCCTATACCAAGTCCAATTCAAGGACTCCCACATCTATATAAGGGGCCTCACCCCACAAATCAGAACTACGTTTTTTGACTTGATCCTTGGCAATCAGCAAGGTACGTAGGCATCTTGTTAAGGCAGATTGAGTCACGAAACACAAGAGCAGTCAAATCGAGCCTCGAAGCTCACGTTCCTTAGTATTAAATACAGCAATTATATATAGTAGTTTTAATCCATAACATTTGGCGCCGTCTGTGGGAAAGCAACAACAACCATGGTGAGAACACGGAGAACAATTGGAGCTCTAGAGGAAGGAACACCATCAGAGACAACCCAGGTGATTTCATCAACCGTGGAGGTTCCTCCCCATTCAACTTATGCATCTACTCAGGGGGAAGCCCAGACAGGGGCAACTCATCCTCAGCCACAAGGGACAACTCCCCCGACTATTCAAGGTACGAATCCTCAAGTTCAACAAATACATATACCTGTGAATTCTCGACCCGTCGGGTATGAATATTCAACTATTGTTACTACTAACCCCCCTTATGGGATGCCCCTTCACCCTGAGGTTGGAGGAAGTGGATATGCTGGGCGAAGCGAAGCACGAGGGCGGTCGCCCCCCTATATACGAGGTTTGGATCCTATCCCTGAGGATCGGGAATTTTCTGGTCCATACACTGAGAGAGACTCCGAATCTTCGGATGATGAAGTAGCCCCGAGAAGGAGGCGTCCTGGAAAAGAGCCAATGGCCGATGGAAGGCAACGCCCCCAAAGCACCCCAGGGGCGAATCCCCAAGAAGTGCAGGAAAAGATCAGGGCTCATGAGGCTGAAATCCAAAGGCTGAGGCGTGATTTGGAGGCTCACCAAGCCACCAGACCCCACATACCTCCTAGGGGGAGAAATCCTCCTCCTATCATAGACCTGGATGGTCCGATAAGAAGAAGGGCTGCTGTCCCAAGAACTGATCCAAGCAATCTCCTTCCCCTTGGAGATCCTGATGATCCAACTCCACCCTTCACAGAAGAGATAATGAATGCCCATATCTCAAGAAAATTCAAGATGCCCACTATCAAAGCCTATGATGGCACGGGAGACCCCGCTAATCATGTTAGGACATTCTCTAATGCACTGCTGCTGCAACCCGTGAATGATGCTATAAAATGTCGGGCCTTCCCTCAAACCCTGTCGGGTATGGCTCAAAGATGGTACAGTCGCCTACCCCCAAATTCTATTGGATCATTCAGAGAATTAAGTCAGGCTTTTATTAAGCAATTCATCAGTGGAAGAGTCCATGAGAAAAGTTCAGCATCTCTTATGAGTCTTGTGCAGGGAGCTAAAGAATCCTTAAGAGATTACCTAAATCGTTTTACAAAGGAGGCTTTAAAAGTCCCAGACCTTGATGATAAGGTAGCCATGATAGCACTGCAACAAGGAACTAGGGATGAGTTTTTCAAGATGTCTTTGGCTAAACGACCCCCTGAGAGCATGTTGCAGCTCCAAGAGAGGGCAGGGAAGTATATCAAGGTTGAAGAAAGTATGAGGAAGACCGTAGTAAGTAATGAGCCCACTGGAGGCAAGAAACGAAAAACTGATTTGGAGTATATCGCTAAGGATAAATATCCTAGAACTGAACAAAACCCTGATTCAACCCCCAAGAAGGGAGGACCTGGGCAAAAGTTCACTGAATACGCTAAGCTGAATGCTCCCAGAAGTCAGATTTTGATGGAGATTGAGAAAGACAGAGATATTCGCTGGCCTAAGCCCTTGAAGGCTGATCCTGCCAAGCTAGATAAGGGCAAGTATTGCAGGTTTCACAAAGATGTTGGCCATGACACCGATGAGTGTAGGCAGTTGAAAGATGAAATTGAGTTTTTGATTCGAAAAGGAAGATTGAACAAGTATACTGGAGATGGAGGAGACAGAAATAATAATGGAAGGAAGAACTTTGAAGATCGTAGGAGGGACCAAGATGATCAGGGGCGGAATCCCCAACCTAGAGGACCAGTTATAAACACCATTTATGGAGGGCCGAGACCTCGAGGGCCTGTGATAAACACGATCTTTGGAGGTCCAACTGCTGCTGGATTGTCCAAAAATTCCAGAAAGGCATATACTAGAGAGGTTATGCATATTGTTGGAGAAGCCCCGAAGAGGGCCAGGACAGAAGTAACATTGGCTTTTGATGATTCCGACCTAGAGGGTGTGAAGTTTCCCCATGACGACCCGCTGGTCATAACGCCGATAATAGGAAATAGCCCGGTTAAGAGGGTCCTTGTGGATAATGGTGCTTCTGTGGATATCTTGCTTCATGACACCTTTCTAAGGATGGGGTATAACGACTCCCAGTTGACACCAACCGACATGCCGATATATGGATTTGCTGGAGTAGAATGTCCTGTGGAAGGGATAATTAAATTGCCAACCACCATAGGTACGGAGCCAAGGCAAGCAACGCAGATGCTGGATTTTGTGGTGGTAAAGGCTAGTTCAACTTATAATGCTATCATGGGGAGAACAGGGATACATGCCTTCAAGGCAGTCCCCTCTTCCTACCATTCAGTCATGAAGTTTCCCACCCGAAACGGGATTGGAGAAGAGAGGGGAGATCAAAAAATGGCTAGAAGCTGTTATGTGGCCTCTTTGAGGGCAGATGGAGTCGGGGGGCAGGTTCTTCCTATTGAAGATATGGATGTTCGAGAAAATGATGAGAATAGAGGAAGGCCAGCAGAAGAATTGGTTTCGGTTCCTTTAGATCCCAAGAATCCTGAGAGGATGACTTTCATTGGAGCTACATTAGAGGAGCCCCTTAGAGGGAAGTTAGTGAAATTTTTGCAAGAAAATAGTGATGTGTTTGCATGGTCAGCAGCTGATATGCCAGGCATAGACCCGGAGTTAATTACCCACAAGTTAAACGTGGATCCAAGCCGGAAGACAGTGAAACAAAAGAAAAGAAATTTTGCCCCGGAAAGACAAGAGGCTATAAAGCAGGAAGTGGAAAAGCTCTTAGAGGCTGGTTTCATTGAGGAGATTCAATTTCCGGAGTGGTTAGCAAACCCTGTAATGGTGAAGAAGGCTAATGGAAAGTGGAGGATGTGTATAGACTTCACCGATCTGAATGATGCATGCCCCAAAGACTGTTTTCCGCTGCCTAGAATTGATACTTTGATTGATGCCACCGCTGGACATGATATGCTGAGTTTCATGGATGGGTTTAGCGGATACAACCAGATCAAAATGCATAAGGATGACATTCCAAAGGTATCATTTATCACTGACTTTGGTGTTTATTGTTATCTTGTTATGGCGTTTGGTCTCAAGAATGCAGGAGCCACCTATCAAAGGTTGGTGAATAAAATTTTTAAGGATCTTATTGGGAAGACTATGGAAGTCTATGTTGATGACATGCTAGTCAAGAGTCTAGTAAAGACTGATCATATAACCCATTTGAGGGAAGCTTTTGAGGTCCTGAGGTACCACAAGATGATGTTGAATCCCACGAAGTGTGCTTTCGGAGTAGGATCTGGAAAATTCTTGGGATTGATGGTCTCAAAGAGGGGAATTGAGGCTAACCCCGATAAAATAAAGGCAATCCTGGACATGGAACCCCCAAAAACTGTCAAGGATGTTCAGAAACTCACAGGAAGGGTTGCTGCGCTAGGACGATTCATCTCCAAGTCAGGAGACAAGTGCTTGTCATTCTTCAAGTCATTAAAGAACATTAAAGACTTTGTATGGAGTGAGGAAAATCAGAAGGCATTTGAAGAGTTAAAGAAGTATATGGGCCAGGCCCCGTTGTTGGCCAAGCCAGTTCAGGGTGAAGTTTTATTCTTGTACTTGGCTGTTTCAGAAAGCGCCTTGAGCGCGGTGTTGGTTAAGGAGGAACTGAAAGTCCAGAAACCCGTATACTATGTCAACAAAATTTTGCATGGTGCTGAGTTGAATTATTCAGCCATTGAGAAATTCGCTTTAGCCTTGGTAATGGCTTCAAGAAAGCTGCGTCCTTATTTTCAAGCTCACCAAATTGAAGTGCTAACAAATCAGCCACTGAGAAATATCATTCACAGTCCCAAGGCAAGTGGGAGACTGATTAAGTGGGCAATAGAGTTGGGAGAGTTCGATCTCAAGTATAAGCCACGTATGGCCATAAAAGCCCAGGCACTAGCTGACTTCGTGGTGGAATGTACCATACCCAACCAAGAAGTCGGGGGGCAGGAAGATACCACACCTCAAGACAAGGGAGTCGACAATGGGGACAAGGAGAAAGAATATTGGGTTCTCTATTTTGATGGAGCATCAAAAACAAATTCTAGTGGAGCAGGGTTGGTTTTGCAAAGCCCTAATGGATTCTTAATTGAGTATGCCATGAAGCTAGACTTCCCAACCATAAACAATGAGGCAGAGTATGAAGCCCTGATTGCTGGCCTTGGTCTAGCTGGGACACTTAGAGTCAAAAACTTAAAGGTCCGTGGAGACTCGAAGTTGATCATATCCCAGGTAAAGGGAGAATTTGAAGCAAGGGATGATACGATGGCAAAGTATGTTCGCCTAGTAAGGGCTGTGATGACCCAATTTAATGAATGCCATGTTGAACACATTCCAAGGGAAGAAAATGCTAAAGCAGATGCGCTATCAAAGTTTGCTTCATTTGAGATTGAAGAAAGTTCAGGAAGTGTGTACTTCCGTGTTTTGAAGACACGAAGCATAGATGTTAAGCTTGTGGCTCCCGTAGGCTTGGGGACGTCATGGATTGATCCCATCAAGGCTCACATTCAGACCGGTTGGTTGCCAAGCGATACAATTGAGGCACGGAAGTTAACTGTTCGAGCACTAAGGTACTCTTTGATAGATGGGATTCTATATAAAAGATCTTTCGTGGTTCCTTACTTGAGGTGTCTCAGGCCCGATGAGGCACGCTTAGCTCTTGAGGAAGTGCATGGAGGTATTTGGGGCAACACTTGGGGGGCAGGGCCTTGGCTCATAAGATAACTCGTTTAGGCTTCTATTGGCCAGAAATGATGGCTGATGCCAAAGAATATGTAAAGAAGTGTGATCGTTGTCAGAAGCATGCACCAGTCGCCAGACAACCCCCCGAGATGCTGACCTCTATCAACTCACCTATTCCCTTTGCTATGTGGGGGATGGATATTCTAGGGCCTTTTCCTATGGCCACAGCACAAAGGAAGTTTCTGATTGTAGCCATTGATTATTTCACCAAGTGGATCGAAGCCAAACCTTTGGCCAAAATCACAACTAAGCAGGTTGCACAATTCCTGTGGGAAAACATTATGTGCCGATATGGAATTCCCCGTATCCTCGTCACTGACAATGGAACACAATTCAACAACGAAGAATTCAAGAAGTATTGCGAAGAAAATGAAATTGAGTTACGGTTCACCTCTGTGGCTCACCCGCAAGCCAATGGGCAAGCGGAGGTAGCAAATCGAATAATCCTGGATGGACTAAAGAAGAGGATCGAAAAGTCAAGAAATAACTGGGTGGATGAGATACTTCCTATATTGTGGGCCTATAGGACTACCTGTAGAGTCACGACAAATGCAACTCCTTTCATGTTGGCATATGGGGCGGAAGCAGTAGTTCCCGTGGAGATATCACATTCTTCTCCAAGGATTCAGGCTTTTGATGAAAAAGAAAATGAGGAAGGGCAGAAGTTAGCCCTGGATTTAATCGATGAAGTGCGAGATAAAGCACACGCAAAGATAGTAGAATATCAGAAAAAGGCTTCATTCTACTACAACCTAAGGGTTAAAGAGAGGTTTTTCAAACAAGGTGACCTAGTCTTGAGAAAAATAGAGGCTTCTGGTGTCGGACAGAAAGGAAAGCTTGCCCCAAATTGGGAAGGGCCGTATAGAGTCAAGAGCGTTCAGGGTAGAGGAACCTACAAGCTGGAGACTATGGATGGTTTTGAAGTCCCGAGAACCTGGCACGCACAAAACCTGAAGGTTTACTACGTGTGAGATGGTCGAAGTACGATTTTCACTCGTCAGGATGGCGAGTAGGTTGAAAAGCACCTTGAAGCTTTGCTTGCTTAGGATTTATATGTTTTAGTTTTATTACGAAATTTATTAAGACTTGTGTAAGGGACGAATCCCAGACAATTTTATGAAATTCATAAGTTCTTCAAAGTATGTTTGTGGCCTAACAAATAAAAATCAAATGCATGGATGCAAGCATAAAAGGTGATAAATGAAATAGATCTGATAGATGTTACAAAAGTTTGATAAATAAAGTCTCGAAAATAAAAAAAAAAGGGCCACGCAGGGCTGAAAAAGCTCTAAGGAGCTGAAGTACCCTCGGCATCCATATCATCGTCCTCTCCACTCTCGCTGGATGTCTCTGTCGTCTCGGAGGAGGAGGAAGAGCTGTCGTCCTCAGCAGGTCTGGAAGAAGACTCGGGAGGAAGAAGGAGTGGATCCTGAGGAACATGTTCTGAGACAACTACTCGGGTACGAAACCTCTGTAGCAAAGCCTCGTCATCAGGACAGATATAGTCCGCCGGGTTAATATCAGGACAAGCCTCGTTCACGGTCCCAAGGGCCGTGTCCCAACCAGTCCTAAAAAACTCGGGAAAGACTGAATCATCCCTAATCCTCATAGATTGGGCAAACTCCTCCGAGTCCAGATAGTTGTCTATAGCCTTATCCTTATCCGCCCGAAGTACCACCAGCTCGGCGTTAGACTCTCCGAGTTCTTCCTCCTTGCGCTTGAGCTTCTTCTCCAGGGTAGCATACTTCTTCTGCTGCCTCCTGAGGGCATTATCGGCCTTATCAGAAGCCCGCTTCCATGATTCGGCTTGCCTCACAGTGCCTTGAAAGTAGGCGTTAGACTGAAACAAAACAATTAACAAAGTATAAGGCAAGAAAGTGCTACAAGAACGAGAAATAAGTTTAAAAAAGAGAAGGCATACCGAAGCCAGAGATTGGGCTCCCATGAGCTTAATCCTCTCAAGGTCAGGGGTGGCCACCACATCAGTAAAGTCCTTTGGAGTCACGCTATGGTAGGACCAATCCCAAGCATGCTTCGTGGAACCAACCACGGTATCCCCTCGGCGGAATCCCCAGAGAGGCTGAAAGGCGCCTGTAGCAGCAGCAGCAGGGGCAGCAGCAGTGATAGGAGCATTATGGCCCTCAGCTCCTTCAGTTGAAGCCTCCCCCATAGGCTCCTTGTGCTTTCTCAAGAAGATAGGCTCTGTCGCCTTTCCTCGGGTGTCTAGGCCTGCTAACCGAGCTTTCTTCATCCTAGCTGTTTCCTCGACCAAGGGGACATTATCCTCGTTAATCTCCTTAGCAGCTGAAACAAAGCAAAAGACAAAATAAGTGATGTTAATAATGCGTGGAATAAAGAAAAATTGAGAAGGGAAGAGAAATACCCTGTTGAGAAACAGAGGATAGTCCCACATGAATCAGGGAAAACTCTTCTAAAAGAGTCCAGCTGGTGGTGGTGCCATCATCCTGAGTGAGCCCATTATAAATGATAGTTTCTTCAGGAGTTAAGTGAATGGATTTGAGGCTACCATCACTGACCTTCCCGAAGGAAGATCGAAAGAGCGTGCCCCAATCGCCATTCTCCCAACGTAACCCAACGAAACTATTCCTCCAATTTGGATTATTATCAGGAATAGAGGCGCTGTTAAAGATATGTTTGCTTTTGGGCCTTTGTTTGACATAAACCCAGCCACAAATATTGGAAGAACTATTGTAACATTGAAAGACTTTCCTAAAAACGGCTACAGAAAGAGGAAAGCCCTCCCTAAGACAACAAACCATAAAACATAGAATATTCCTCCAGGCGTTTGGAGGAAGCTGACACGGGTTGATTTGTAAGTCAGCCAAAAGATGAGGGATAAAAGGATGGAAAGGGAACCTAAGCCCAGCATTAAGGGCGTCGGTGTAGATGAAGAGAGTATCGGGCCTCCAGTGGCAAGTACGGTCACCACCAGAGACTGGAACTAGTCTAAAGGGGGGAGGGACGTTATAACGAGCATTTAGTTTATTGAAATCTATGTTATGCCAAGTATTACAGTGATTAAAGGAGTCGAGATGTGCAGTGGAAGGATATTCATCCCCCCTAGTATTAATCATATCAATTAAAGACATATATGAAGAGCGGATCTCGATATCCTTACCTCGTTTTGAAGCCGAGGCTATCTTGGCCGCCCTCTCGGAGCTCTTGTCAGCCATCTAGTAAAGACTGGAAAAGACTTGGGAGGAGAAAGGAGTGGATTAGAGAGAGGAGAAGATTAGGAAGTTTGAGATGAAGAGAAATGAAATGAGAGGTGTGAAGAAGCACACTCTCATCCCACCTATATATAGGAGAAATAAGGGGATTTGGGCCTCAAAAAAGCCCATTTGAGCCCAAAAATAAGAAGGTTCTGGAATTATCCAGAAAATCCCTGGAAAAATTGAGAGAAATTTGAATTTTTTTGAAGATTCTGGAAGAATCCAGAATAACCTTAGAAGAATTTGGAATTTGGGCTCAGAAATGAGGCCCAATTCTAGAAAAATCTTGAAAAACCCAAGGCCCAGTACCAAGGCCCAAATACATAAAGCCCTATTTGAGGCCCAAAATGATTTTTCCAGACCCAGGATTAATAAAGATAGTGGGCCCCAAGGTCAGAACAGCCCAGAAAAGGGCCCAATTAGTTAAAAATACAAAACCCAGTTGAAATGGGCCCAGGTTATAAACCAAGAAAGGGGATGGCCCAAAAGAATACAGCCCAGGTTTAAGGGCCCAAATCCAAATTACAGAAATATATGCAAGAAGTTAATTCAAGACCAATTCGACCAGGAAACACAAAGGAATCCTGATCGAAACTCCTGAGGTCGAAATCTTGTCGATCAGGGCTGAAAAATAAGCTTAATTCGACCTGAATTAAGACTCATTCGACTAGAAATCAACTGAAAACCCTGGTCGAAACAATCCTGCTCGAAATTGCTTCGACCAAGGTAAGAAAGGCGGCTAATTCGGTCAAAACAAAGAATTCTGTCCCAAAACCCTGACCGAAAATTTCCTGGTCGAAAAGGGGAAATAGCTGTTTCATTCGATCAGAATGGCAGAACGTTTTTGACCCGGTCGACCAGGAAACCAAATAAAATCCTGGTCGAATGAGCCCTGCCCGAATTTGCATCGACCTGGGCAACAAATGAGGGTTAATTCGGTCAAAAACGGAGATCCTGACCGAAAAGGACGAAAATCCTGGTCGAAAACTGTATAAAAAAAAAAGAGAAAAAAAAAAAAAAAAGGGGAAAAAAATCCTGGCCGAAATTCGACCAGGACCTCTGCTCGAATATTCCTGCTCGAATTTCCTTCGACCAGGGCTGAAAGAAGGTTAATTCGACCAGGATCCTGGCCGAATGGATCCCTGGTCGAAAACTGTATAAAAAAAAAAAAAAAAAGAAAAAAGAAAAAAAAAGGGGGGAGAAAAAAAAATCCTGGAAAATTACAAAAAAAATCAGGAAATTCCTTAAAATAATTTTTGAAAAATGTTAATATTTTCAGAAATTAAGGGAAAATTCCAGAAATTAAGGATAAATCCCAGAAAATTAAGGATAAATCCCAGAAATTAAGGGAAACATCCAGAAATTAAGGGAAAATTCCAGAAATTAAGGATAAATCCTAGAAAATTAAGGATAAATCCCAGAAATTAAGGGAAAAATCCAGAAATTAAGGGAAAATTCCAGAAATTAAGGATAAATCCCAGAAATTAAGGGAAAAATCCAGAAATTAAGGGAGAAATCCAGAAATTAAGGATAAATCCCAGAAAAATAAGGAAAAATCCCAGAAAAATTAGGGAAAATCCCAGAAAAATTAGGGAAAATTCCAGAAATTAGGGAAAAATCCCGGAAATAAGGGAAAAATTCCTGGAAATCAAAATAATTCCTAAATAAAAGGAAAAATTCGTTGTAAACGTGTAGGTCGCTCCACACTTTACGGAAAAACGAAACCCTGTAAGGGAACAAATAGACTTAACTTCTGCGAAACCTATTCAATGTTTCCCAAAAGTTGGGGGGCAAATGATAGGGATAAATAAATTATGATTGTATAATTAAATACTGCATTAATTGTACAAACTGTGGGCTGCTAGGCCCAATAAATAGATATATGATACTCAAACCAGAAAGGTTAAGCCTGATGGACCAGATCAGGCCTGACGGAATAAAAAAGGCCCAAAAGCCTTGATTATTAATTAATTTCGTAATTAATTAATAAGGGAAAAATCAGCTATTGAGAAGAGTCCCGATAAGGATATAAATCCTTATAGATTAGCCTCAAGGGGACCTAAAAGGATAAGGGATCAGCTTCCTACTTCCTAGGACTCCTAAGTCTATCCTAATTCAGAGGCTTGTCCACCAAGTCTCCTATACCAAGTCCAATTCAAGGACTCCCACATCTATATAAGGGGCCTCACCCCACAAATCAGAACTACGTTTTTTGACTTGATCCTTGGCAATCAGCAAGGTACGTAGGCATCTTGTTAAGGCAGATTGAGTCACGAAACACAAGAGCAGTCAAATCGAGCCTCGAAGCTCACGTTCCTTAGTATTAAATACAGCAATTATATATAGTAGTTTTAATCCATAACAATGACAATACTGAGGCCACCTCATCTAGAGCACATCTTCCACCACAAAGGAAATGGACCAAGAATCATCCCTTTGAACTGATCATTGGTGATGCATCATCTAAAGTGCAAACAAGAAAAGCCACTCAAGATGAATGTCTGTATAGTAGTTTTCTGTCTCAGGAGGAACCTAAGAAAGTGGAAGAAGCTCTATTGGATCCAGATTGGATATTAGCTATGCAGGAAGAGCTGAACCAATTTGAGAGAAACCAAGTATGGAAGCTGGTACCCAAACCAAAGAACAAGAGTCCTATTGACACAAAGTGGGTATTCAGAAACAAGATGGATGAAAACGGCATTATCATAAGGAATAAAGCCAGACTGGTTGCTAAAGGCTATTCTCAGCAAGAGGGAATAGATTTTGATGAAACATATGCTCCTGTTGCAAGACTTGAAGCCATCAGAATATTTCTAGCCCATGCAGCCCATGCCAATTTCAAAGTCTATCAAATGGATGTCAAGAGTGCATTTCTAAATGGGAAATTAGAAGAAGAAGTCTATGTAAGTCAACCTCCAGGATTTGAAGATCCAAATTTTCCAGACTATGTGTATTATCTGTTGAAAGCACTCTATGGACTGAAGCAAGCACCTAGAGCCTGGTATGAAACTTTATCAAAATTTCTTTTGGAGAATCACTTCACTAGAGGTACTGTTGATAAAACTCTCTTCTTTAGGGATGTTAATGGCTCTAGTATACTTGTTCAAATTTATGTAGATGACATAATATTTGGCTCTGTAGATGATAAACTTTGCAAAAAGTTTGCTAAGCTAATGCAAAGTAATTATGAAATGAGCCTAATGGGAGAACTAACCTATTTTCTTGGTTTACAAGTTAAACAAGTTAGTGATGGAATTTTCATTAGTCAAACTAAATATATTTATGATCTTTTAAAGAAGTTTGACTTAATGGAATGTTCATCTGCAAAAACTCCCATGGCCACTGCCACCAAACTTGAATTAAATAAGACTGAAAGGTCTGTGGATATTACAAGTTATAGAGGCATGGTTGGTTCACTTTTATATTTAACTGCTAGCAGACCAGATATAATGTTTGCTACATGTCTATGTGCTAGATTCCAAGCTGATCCTAGGGAGTCTCACTTAATTGCTATCAAAAGGATTTTCATATATCTCAAGGGTACACCAAATTTAGGTATTTGGTATCCTAGAGAATCTGGCTTTGATCTAATTGGTTATTCAGATGCAGACTATGCAGGTTGCAAAATAGATAGGAAAAGTACAACAGGCTCCTGCCAATTTCTGGGAAACAAGCTTGTATCATGGTTTAGCAAAAAGCAAAATTCAGTCTCTACTTCTACAGCTGAGGCTGAATACATTGCTGTTGGAAGTTGCTGTTCTCAAGTGTTATGGATGAGGAACCAACTCCTTGACTATGGACTTCATGTTGATAGAATTCCTATCTTTTGTGACAACACAAGTGCCATAGCCATAACAGAGAATCCTGTGCAGCACTCAAGGACCAAGCACATTGATATCAAGTACCACTTCATTAGGGAGCATGTCATGAATGGTACAGTGGAACTACATTTTGTTCCAAGTGAACAACAAATTGCTGACATATTTACCAAGCCACTTGATGAATCAACATTCACAAGATTGGTAAGTGAGCTAGGTATGCTTAATTACTCTTAAAATTCATGTCTTTATTGCAATTTGAATTGAAGCCTGAAATATATTAGTTGCTAAGAACAAATTTGACTTTTAACATAGTTTATTCCATCAACGGATGTTCCCTATCCGTTGAAAGTCAAAATTGCTCTATCAACGGATAGTCATTATCCGTTGAAAGACAAATACATTTCTGGAATTTTTTATCCGTCAACGGATAAAACTGAAGTACCTTTCAACGGATGACAATTTGCCTTATCCGTTGAAATGTCACATCAATCGATTCAGGTGTTTAACAGCCGTTGATTCTATTCTCTTAACCGTTGATACTCATACATACATCTGTATGTATTGGTTTTAAAGGTAGTTTTTAGAATACTTACAGTTTATTCTTAAACGGCTGAAATTCACTAACGCATATTTATTGATAAATCTTTATTTTATATTTTTGTTTATTAATTTGAGAAAGCATATAAGTTCCTCTGATTGTTCATTTTTACTTTACGCTTTCTTGAAATTTCAAGCATTTACCATTTTCTCTCTGCAAAAACCTCAAGTTATTCTCTGCAATTTCTACTCACAACAATGGCACCAGTCGTGAAGATTATGTCTCAATCTGGGTTCATCTATGAAAAGAACAATTTCATAGCTTTGGTAGAAAAGAATGAAGCCCACTCAGACTATCACAAAATGATGGACTTCATCAAAAACTGTAAACTTAGCTATGCAATGCTGGAAGCCCCAACAATTTTCTGTGAAGTAGTTGAGGAGATTTGGACAACTGCTGAGTTCAACTCCATGGATATGACTATCTCCTTCACTCTCAAAGGTAAAACTCACTGTATTAACTGTGATGATTTACAAGCATGTTTTAAATTGCCTGAGAACAATGCCATGACACCACACACTGATAGTGATGTATCCAGCATGTTAGATTCCATAGGTTATTCTCTTAACTCTGCTAATTTAGGGAGTATTAGAAGAAAAGGCCTTAGGAAAGAATGGAGTTTCCTTGGGGATGCCTTTATAAAGGTTTTCTCTGGGAAAATTAGTAATTTTGATGCCATAACTTCATCTCTGGTTAATATGCTCTATATGCTTGTTTCTGATAGGTATTTTAACTTTAGCAACTATGTGATGCTAGAATTAGGTACTAGATTAGGTAACAAAGCTAATAGACCTAATAACATCTATTATGCTAGATTCTTTATGTTATTGGCTAACCATGTTGCTGAAGGTTTAGTCATAATCAATGAGAATAATAAACTCAAGTGCTGGGCACAAGAGAAAAGAGTTCTTGCAGACTTGAAGAGAATGGATCTTAACAGCAGTGTGCCATTGGTATATTTACCAATCATGAATGCACCTCAGGTAGGTGAGGTAATTGCTTCTACAACTCCTACTTCTTCCAACCTCTCTATTTCTTTATCTTCTAGTGTGGCCATGAAATCTGTGATGCCCCAACAGATTTCTACCAAGGTCACCAAAACTAAACTTTCAAAATCCAAGACAAAGAAATCCACCTCTGTTGTTTCTCAAAAGACAACAGTTGTAACACCAACTATTAACCCTGAGGTGAGTGAACAGGGTGTGAGTGGTGAGGGGAGGGGTGAACATCAAAGAAACCCCCAGGATAAGGAAGGAAAGTTGAGTGCTTCCCAAGCTAGCCAAGCCACAGTTTCTCAAAAAGTTGTGGTGGTTGAAAAGGTATCTAGCACATCCCTAGTAGCATCCTCCCAAAAGGATGTTACTATTGAAAATAGTTCCAAACCAGGAACACAGAACAAACGAGGGAGGGACACTAAAGCCAAACACTCACCAACAAAAGCCTTTATTAGAAGAAAGAAGGCTAGAACCCAATCTTCTACACAGGGTGCACACACTGCACAGATACATCCATCTGTATCTATGCCTTCTCAAACTCAGTTTGATGTGACTCCAATAAATGTGGAGTCACAGCCCCATTCTCTCACAATAATCACACATCAATCACCAAACACTTCATCACCATCTCTGGATGTGGATATGTTATTCCCATCAATTCCTGATTCTCCCTCTTTACAACTCAGGGAGAAGCCCCACTCAAATACAGGTGATCATCATCTCTTAGATGATTTGTTGGATCACCCGCAAATTCTTTCAGATATAATTGAAGGATCTGTGTCACCACATCTCAAATCAATCTACACAGATTCAACAGTTATATCACTTTCAATTTCAACTTCTTTTCCTTCTTCAACGGATATCACTCATCCGTTGACAAGTGGTTGTTCTTCAACGGATAAGCTTAACAGCAGTTATCCGTTGATAACATCAGTTTCACCTTCAACGGATATTCCACATCCGTTGACAGTCTCTACACAAATAACTGAATTAATTCCAAGTGTAGAAGACATGAATACTGTGCAATCACTTTAGGATTGAGGGAAGGGAGTGACAATTTGAGTGAGAGGCTGGGTTGCTCCCAGGCAAAAGGAGAGATTGAGAGCTCAAAAATGCATGCTATTTCTTCCAGCATGGCAAAAGTAAGTGAGTGGAGTACCACCTTAGTAGGTGAAGGTGAGGGAGTGAGATGTGTGAGCCAGGGGGAGCCCCTGATGCAAGAACATAGAGAAAAAGAGAGAAAAGCAGGTACAGTAGATACAAGGGTGGAACCAGCCATTGCTAATGAGTCAATGATTGTGGATGATGCTGAAAAGGAAAGACAATTTCAGCAACATTACAAAGCTGTAATTGATAACATTTCCTTGGATGCTGACACTTTTACTCATCCTGTGACAGCCTATCAACTGTTGGCTGCTCAGGGCAATGAGGAGGCAGCAAGGTCACTACATCTAGTGCACACAACAGAATCTCTTCAAAGGGATAAAGCTGCCATTAACAAAATGCCTTCTACAGCTGGTGAGCCATCTGAGGAATTTGGAGCAAATTCTGATGATGATGACTCTATTTCTTTTGATGGAAGCATGAACTTAGGGGGAGATGAAGGCCCTAGTTCAATTCCAAATCTACCTGAATGGGCCTTGACTAAGGAGTATAGATCAGGGGAATTCAATGTCTCTTTAGTCAAACAAATCAACACTATTCAACAGGCCATTCAGAATACTTCACATGCAAGTATCAAGGCTATCCTTCAAGCTCACCTGGACTCACTGCATCTTATGAAGCTGCAGCAAGTGAAGCAGAATCTGAGTATGGATGATCTCAGGAAGGATATTGCTGACTTGAAAACCTATACTTCAGACAAATTGGATTCAGTCATGCCCTATGGTACATTGCAGGACTTGGTTTTGAGATTGAAGAAAGAATCTGTTACTGAAAAACGGTTGGCCAAGTTAGAAGACAGAGTTCAAGTTATTGAAGATTCTGTGGCCACCATTCTTCACAATCAACAATCTCAAACCAGTCTCCTAATGCAGCTGGCAAAAGCACAAGGCTTGACCCCTCTCCTTGATGATAACAAAAAGGGGGAGAGTAAAAGGGAAGGGGAAGGAGAGCCATCTACAAAAGTCAACATATCTAAAGTGCTAGTTCCTGCCATCACTACTTCTCCAATCATTCAAATCAAGGGCAAGCCTGATGGAATTGATTTGATTCAGCTAGCAGCAGCTGAAATTCAAGTGAAAGAGCAAAGGAGGAGAATTGATGAAAGGTTGCAACTGTTGTTTGGTTCTACACAAGACAAATCAACATCTGTGAAATACAGCACAAAAATTGAACCAATCAACATGGAGCTCATGCCAGTAGGGAGTCATAAGGATGGAGAAGCTTCTTCCAAAGAACTACAAGCTATAATTCTCAAGCCCAATGAAAGATCCAATAAGGACTCAACAAAGAATCCTTTAAAAGAAGTGGACTTTCCTCCTCCAAAAGCTGATGAGAACAAGATTTTAGGCAGGAGTATTGCTTATCTCAAAAAGACCATGGATGAGGCTGTAAGGAGAAATAGAGCTATTATCATTAGAGAGGGAAAGAGCATATGTGTGATGCAAGGACATCCCAAATTCTCAATAGCCAAGAAGGAAGAAGACAAGCAATTAAAGGCTGACAAAAGAGCACAAGCAAAGCTTGAACAACAGCTAAAGTCAAGTCTAGTTGAAAAAGAAAAAGGGATTGAAGTCAGGGGTGAAGACAAGACTACAAACCTAGATGAGGTTTTAGGGAGTATATTTGGTGAGAGTGTGGAAGAAAGAGAGGAATGGCAGAAGGGAAACAGAAGAAAAGGCCAAGGCACATAGAAGGAGTGGAGATAACACTGAAGTAACCAAATCTATATCTAAACCACTACCTTCCATACCTGAACCCCTTGTTGCTGATCCCACAATAAACATCCATGGTGAACCAATCATTCCAAAAGAGGAACCTATTGATTGGGACACTATCAAATTGCCTACCTTTCTAACCACTCTTCCACTACCAAAGAAACAGAAAAGAAAACCAAAATCTACACCTCCCATAACCTCTAAGAAATTCACTCAAAAACAAAAACCTAAGCCTAAGTCACCCATTTCTAAAGATGATTATGTTCACATCTGTGACATAAAAGAAATTTCAGACATTGAACTCTATCTGGATGAGCTGGAGGATGTAAGGGGAATAGCTGCCTACAGACAGCTACCAGAGAGATTAGTGTTCAGATATAAAGGAGCTGGGGAAAGAACATGGCCTCTCCACAGGATTCTGGATGAAGGCTACTCTACCTTGATTAGAGTCTTTTCAGCTATACAAAAGGATTCTGGCTTTACCAGAACTGCCAAGACTGAAATTCTCAACAAGATAGCCAATATAAGGAAAACTTGGAGGGAGCCCAATGCTTTACCCAGGACTTTACTCATTCAAGAAAGGGAAATGAAAATTCACAAATCACCTCATTGGTTGATGGAATTTAGAGATGATAAAGGAGTCAGAAGATTTTTCAGACTTGAAGACCAACTCAAGATTGCCAGCAATGAAACTCTCAAAGAAATGCAATCTAAGTTGGATGTCAGTGTTGAAGATGAAGCTGAATTCTTCAGACAACTCCAACTCCAAATTGAGGAAAATGACAAAAGGCTAGGAAAGAAAACCAGGGAACAAAGAAGAAAAAGATGATTTGCTCAGACTAAAGGAGTGTCCTTGGAAACACTGTAAATCTTCAATTACCTCCTAGTACATACACTTTTGCAGCATTTTTAAATTTCTACTTAGTTTCAATTCATATATCTGTTAAGTGTTTTGTTATCATCAAGTTAACCCTGAATTTATGCCTACAATTCTTATAGACATAAATAGGGGGAGATTGTTAGGAATGTATGTGCATTAGTTTGATGATATGTTTAACAAAATACTTAAGTAGAAATTTAGTGTCTGTAGCCTCAACGGATAAGACCACTTTGGCTATCCGTTGATGGTGTAGCTTTACTTAGAAATAAGTCTAGTGTTGTAGCATATTTCAGTCTCTGTATTTAAAATGTAATTCTTGGAAGTTGAGAGAAACTATGAGTCATGTTGACTACTAGATGATATGCAGATAGGAAGGCCAATTGTAAATACTTCATGCCTTGTAATTTTGTATAAGTGAAGTGGTATCAACGGATGACTTAAAGACCTTCAACGGATGAGAAGCTAAGCTTCAACGGATGTCTCTAAAGCTTCAACGGATAAAGTCATCAACGGATAACATCCTTCAACGGATGAGTGCATCAACGGATGAAAGCTTCAACGGATAACATCCTTCAACGGATGAGTGCATCAACGGATGAAAGCTTCAACGGATGTTCTGATGATTAGCCGTTGATAAGGGGTAGTTGTACCTACAAACAGAGGCACATGGGTTGATAGAGACAACTGAGATGTGGTAGCCGAATTTCAGGAACAACAGAAAAAGCAGCCGTTCTTCTTTAGTACAAAGATGCAATAGTCAACAAAGTACTGGAGTGAACAGAAAAGAAGCAAGTGAAGATCTTATTTTATTACTGTATTTTATATTGTTCTTCACTTGTACACTTGGTAATATATAAACCAAGTAGAAGCTAGTAATTAGAAGAGAGATTTTCCAGAGCTGTTTAGAAAAATATTGAGAGAAAATTCATCTAGTTTGTACTAGGATGCAGCTGTGATCAACATTGGTTAATCACAGATTTTCTAAAATACCATCTCTGGTGGAACAACAAATCCACCAGAAAAGTTTTTAAGGTCTGTTGTGTTCTTTACATTTGTGCTTGAATATATATCTGTCTGTATTAGCTTAAAGCAATTCACACACTTGTTCTTCTTGAACACACAACTTTCATAAACTGCTCAAAACTTGAAAAAGTTTTGAGATTTACATTCAACCCCCCTTCTGTAAATCTCATTGTTAGTCTACTAGGAATAACAGTTAACATGTTAATTCTACCAATATATGGTTGAAAGTGAGTCTTATAAGGTGCAAAATTACTCTAATATGGTTTAAAGTGACTTACATGGTTAATTAGAGCCAAAATGTAGACCAAAATTGACTCGTATGAAAGTGGTACCAAGAGGTGGTTAAAGGATGTCAAATTAGATGTTTATGATGTTAACATGTTAATTGTACCAATATATGGTTGAAAGTGAGTCTTATAAGGTGCAAAATTACTCTAATATGGTTTAAAGGGACTTGCATGGTAGATTAGAGCCAAAATATGGACCAAAATTGACTTGTATAAAAGTGGTACCAAGAGATGGTTAAAGGATGTCAAATTGGATGTTTATGATGTTAACATGTTAATTCTACCAATATATGGTGGCAAGTGAGTCTTATAAGGTGCAAAATTACTCTAATATGGTTTAAAGTGACTTACATGGTTGATTAGAGCCAAAATGTGGACCAATATTGACTCGTATGAAAGTGGTACCAAGAGATGGTTAAAGGATGTCAAATTGGATGTTTATGATGTTAACATGTTAATTGTACCAATATATGGTTGAAAGTGAGTCTTATAAGGTGCAAAATTACTCTAATATGGTTTAAAGTGACTTACATGGTTGATTAGAGCCAAAATGTGGACCAAAATTGACTCGTATAAAGTGGTACCAAGAGATGGTTAAAGGATGTCAAATTGGATGTTTATGATGTTAACATGTTAATTCTACCAATATATGCTGGCAAGTTAGTCTTATAAGGTGCAAAATTACTCTAATATGGTTTAAAGTGACTTACATGGTAGATTAGAGCCAAAATGTGGACCAAAATTGACTCGTATGAAAGTGGTACCAAGAGATGGTTAAAGGATGTCAAATTGGATGTTTATGATGTTAACATGTTAATTCTACCAATATATGGTTGAAAGTGAGTCTTATAAGGTGCAAAATTACTCTAATATGGTTTAAAGTGACTTACATGGTTGATTAGAGCCAAAATATGGACCAAAATTGACTCGTATGAAAGTGGTACCAAGAGATGGTTAAAGGATGTCAAATTGGATGTTTATGATGTTAACATGTTAATTGTACCAATATATGGTTGCAAGTGAGTCTTATAAGGTGCAAAATTACTCTAATATGGTTTAAAGTGACTTACATGGTAGATTAGAGCCAAAATGTGGACCAAAATTGACTCGTATGAAAGTGGTACCAAGAGATGGTTAAAGGATGTCAAATTGGATGTTTATGATGTTAACATGTTAATTCTACCAATATATGGTGGAAAGTGAGTCTTATAAGGTGCAAAATTACTCTAATATGGTTTAAAGTGACTTACATGGTTGATTAGAGCCAAAATGTGGACCAAAATTGACTCGTATGAAAGTGGTACCAAGAGATGGTTAAAGGATGTCAAATTGGATGTTTATGATGTTAACATGTTAATTCTACCAATATATGGTTGCAAGTGAGTCTTATAAGGTGCAAAATTACTCTAATATGGTTTAAAGGGACTTACATGGTAGATTAGAGCCAAAATGTGGACCAAAATTGACTTGTATAAAAGTGGTACCAAGAGATGGTTAAAGGATGTCAAATTGGATGTTTATGATGTTAACATGTTAATTCTACCAATATATGGTGGAAAGTTAGTCTTATAAGGTGCAAAATTACTCTAATATGGTTTAAAGTGACTTACATGGTTAGATTAGAGCCAAAATGTGGACCAAAATTGACTCGTATGAAAGTGGTACCAAGAGATGGTTAAAGGATGTCAAATTGGATGTTTATGATGTTAACATGTTAATTCTACCAATATATGGTTGAAAGTGAGTCTTATAAGGTGCAAAATTACTCTAATATGGTTTAAAGGGACTTACATGGTAGATTAGAGCCAAAATATGGACCAAAATTGACTCGTATGAAAGTGGTACCAAGAGGTGGTTAAAGGATGTCAAATTGGATGTTTATGATGTTAACATGTTAATTGTACCAATATATGGTTGAAAGTGAGTCTTATAAGGTGCAAAATTACTCTAATATGGTTTAAAGGGACTTACATGGTAGATTAGAGCCAAAATGTGGACCAAAATTGACTCGTATAAAAGTGGTACCAAGAGATGGTTAAAGGATGTCAAATTGGATGTTTATGATGTTAACATGTTAATTCTACCAATATATGGTGGCAAGTTAGTCTTATAAGGTGCAAAATTACTCTAATATGGTTTAAAGTGACTTACATGGTTGATTAGAGCCAAAATGTGGACCAAAATTGACTCGTATAAAGTGGTACCAAGAGATGGTTAAAGGATGTCAAATTGGATGTTTATGATGTTAACATGTTAATTCTACCAATATATGGTGGCAAGTGAGTCTTATAAGGTGCAAAATTACTCTAATATGGTTTAAAGTGACTTACATGGTTGATTAGAGCCAAAATGTGGACCAATATTGACTCGTATGAAAGTGGTACCTAAGAGGTGGTTAAAGGATGTCAAATTGGATGTTTATGATGTTAACATGTTAATTTACCAATATATGGTTGAAAGTGAGTCTAAATAAGGTGAAAAATTACTCTAATATGGTTTAAAGTGACTTACATGGTAGATTAGAGCCAAAATGTGGACCAATATTGACTCGTATAAAGTGGTAACAAGAGATGGTTAAAGGATGTCAAATTAGGATGTTTATGATGTTAAAATGTTAATTCTACCAATATATGGTGGCAAGTGAGTCTTATAAGGTGCAAAATTACTCTAATATGGTTTAAAGTGACTTACATGGTTGATTAGAGCCAAAATGTGGACCAATATTGACTCGTAAGAAAGTGGTACTAAAAGGTGGTTAAAGGATGTCAAATTGGATGTTTATGATGTTAACATGTTAATTGTACCAATATATGGTTGAAAGTGAGTCTTATAAGGTGCAAAATTACTCTAATATGGTTTAAAGTGACTTACATGGTAGATTAGAGCCAAAATGTGGACCAAAATTGACTCGTATGAAAGTGGTACCAAGAGATGGTTAAAGGATGTCAAATTGGATGTTTATGATGTTAACATGTTAATTTACCAATATATGGTTGAAAGTGAGTCTTATAAGGTGCAAAATTACTCTAATATGGTTTAAAGTGACTTACATGGTGATTAGAGCCAAAATGTGGACCAAAATTGACTCGTATGAAAGTGGTACCAAGAGATGGTTAAAGGATGTCAAATAGGATGTTTATGATGTTAACATGTTAATTCTACCAATATATGGTGGCAAGTGAGTCTTATAAGGTGCAAAATTACTCTAATATGGTTTAAAGTGACTTACATGGTTGATTAGAGCCAAAATGTGGACCAATATTGACTCGTATGAAAGTGGTACTAAGAGGTGGTTAAAGGATGTCAAATTGGATGTTTATGATGTTAACATGTTAATTTTACCAATATATGGTGGCAAGTGAGTCTTATAAGGTGCAAAATTACTCTAATATGGTTTAAAGTGACTTACATGGTAGATTAGAGCCAAAATGTGGACCAAAATTGACTCGTATTAAAGTGGTACCAAGAGATGGTTAAAGGATGTCAAATTGGATGTTTATGATGTTAACATGTTAATTCTACCAATATATGGTGGCAAGTTAGTCTTATAAGGTGCAAAATTACTCTAATATGGTTTAAAGTGACTTACATGGTTGATTAGAGCCAAAATGTGGACCAAAATTGACTCGTATAAAAGTGGTACCAAGAGATGGTTAAAGGATGTCAAATTGGATGTTTATGATGTTAACATGTTAATTCTACCAATATATGGTGGCAAGTGAGTCTTATAAGGTGCAAAATTACTCTAATATGGTTTAAAGTGACTTACATGGTTGATTAGAGCCAAAATGTGGACCAAATTGACTCGTATGAAAGTGGTACCAAGAGGTGGTTAAAGGATGTCAAATTGGATGTTTATGATGTTAACATGTTAATTGTACCAATATATGGTGGAAAGTGAGTCTTATAAGGTGCAAAATTACTCTAATATGGTTTAAAGTGACTTACATGGTTGATTAGAGCCAAAATGTGGACCAAAATTGACTCGTATTAAAGTGGTACCAAGAGATGGTTAAAGGATGTCAAATTGGATGTTTATGATGTTAACATGTTAATTCTACCAATATATGGTGGCAAAGTGAGTCTTATAAGGTGCAAAATTACTCTAATATGGTTTAAAGTGACTTACATGGTTGATTAGAGCCAAAATGTGGACCAATAATTGACTCGTATGAAAAGTGGTACCAAGAGATGGTTAAAGGATGTCAAATTGGATGTTTATGATGTTAACATGTTAATTCTACCAATATATGGTGGCAAGTGAGTCTTATAAGGTGCAAAATTACTCTAATATGGTTTAAAGTGACTTACATGGTTGATTAGAGCCAAAATGTGGACCAAAATTGACTCGTATGAAAGTGGTACCAAGAGATGGTTAAAGGATGTCAAATTGGATGTTTATGATGTTAACATGTTAATTGTACCAATATATGGTTGAAAGTGAGTCTTATAAGGTGCAAAATTACTCTAATATGGTTTAAAGTGACTTACATGGTAGATTAGAGCCAAAATGTGGACCAAATTGACTCGTATAAAGTGGTACCAAGAGATGGTTAAAGGATGTCAAATTGGATGTTTATGATGTTAACATGTTAATTCTACCAATATATGGTGGCAAGTGAGTCTTATAAGGTGCAAAATTACTCTAATATGGTTTAAAGTGACTTACATGGTTAGATTAGAGCCAAAATGTGGACCAAAATTGACTCGTATGAAAGTGGTACCAAGAGATGGTTAAAGGATGTCAAATTGGATGTTTATGATGTTAACATGTTAATTCTACCAATATATGGTGAAAGTGAGTCTTATAAGGTGCAAAATTACTCTAATATGGTTTAAAGTGACTTACATGGTAGATTAGAGCCAAAATGTGGACCAAAATTGACTCGTATGAAAGTGGTACCAAGAGATGGTTAAAGGATGTCAAATTGGATGTTTATGATGTTAACATGTTAATTCTACCAATATATGGTGGCAAGTTAGTCTTATAAGGTGCAAAATTACTCTAATATGGTTTAAAGTGACTTACATGGTTGATTAGAGCCAAAATGTGGACCAAAATTGACTCGTATGAAAGTGGTACCAAGAGATGGTTAAAGGATGTCAAATTGGATGTTTATGATGTTAACATGTTAATTGTACCAATATATGGTTGAAAGTGAGTCTTATAAGGTGCAAAATTACTCTAATATGGTTTAAAGTGACTTACATGGTAGATTAGAGCCAAAATGTGGACCAAATTGACTCGTATGAAAGTGGTACCAAGAGATGGTTAAAGGATGTCAAATTGGATGTTTATGATGTTAACATGTTAATTGTACCAATATATGGTTGAAAGTGAGTCTTATAAGGTGCAAAATTACTCTAATATGGTTTAAAGGGACTTACATGGTAGATTAGAGCCAAAATGTGGACCAAAATTGACTTGTATGAAAGTGGTACCAAGAGATGGTTAAAGGATGTCAAATTGGATGTTTATGATGTTAACATGTTAATTCTACCAATATATGGTTGAAAGTGAGTCTTATAAGGTGCAAAATTACTCTAATATGGTTTAAAGTGACTTACATGGTTGATTAGAGCCAAAATGTGACCAAAATTGACTCGTATGAAAGTGGTACCAAGAGGTGGTTAAAGGATGTCAAATTAGATGTTTATGATGTTAACATGTTAATTGTACCAATATATGGTTGAAAGTGAGTCTTATAAGGTGCAAAATTACTCTAATATGGTTTAAAGGGACTTAGCATGGTAGATTAGAGCCAAAATATGGACCAAAATTGACTCGTATAAAAGTGGTACCAAGAGATGGTTAAAGGATGTCAAATTGGATGTTTATGATGTTAACATGTTAATTCTACCAATATATGGTGGCAAAGTGAGTCTTATAAGGTGCAAAATTACTCTAATATGGTTTAAAGTGACTTACATGGTTGATTAGAGCCAAAATGTGGACCAAATTGACTCGTATGAAAGTGGTACCAAGAGATGGTTAAAGGATGTCAAATTGGATGTTTATGATGTTAACATGTTAATTCTACCAATATATGGTGGCAAGTGAGTCTTATAAGGTGCAAAATTACTCTAATATGGTTTAAAGTGACTTACATGGTTGATTAGAGCCAAAATGTGGACCAAATTGACTCGTATAAAGTGGTACCAAGAGGATGGTTAAAGGATGTCAAATTGGATGTTTATGATGTTAACATGTTAATTCTACCAATATATGGTGGAAAGTGAGTCTTATAAGGTGCAAAATTACTCTAATATGGTTTAAAGTGACTTACATGGTAGATTAGAGCCAAAATGTGGACCAATATTGACTCGTATTAAAGTGGTACCAAGAGATGGTTAAAGGATGTCAAATTGGATGTTTATGATGTTAACATGTTAATTTACCAATATATGGTGGCAAGTTAGTCTTATAAGGTGCAAAATTACTCTAATATGGTTTAAAGTGACTTACATGGTAGATTAGAGCCAAAATGTGGACCAAATTGACTTCGTATAAAGTGGTACCAAGAGATGGTTAAAGGATGTCAAATTGGATGTTTATGATGTTAACATGTTAATTCTACCAATATATGGTGGCAAAGTGAGTCTTATAAGGTGCAAAATTACTCTAATATGGTTTAAAGTGACTTACATGGTTGATTAGAGCCAAAATGTGGACCAAAATTGACTCGTATGAAAGTGGTACCAAGAGGTGGTTAAAGGATGTCAAATTAGGATGTTTATGATGTTAACATGTTAATTGTACCAATATATGGTTGAAAGTGAGTCTTATAAGGTGCAAAATTACTCTAATATGGTTTAAAGTGACTTAGCATGGTAGATTAGAGCCAAAATATGGACCAAATTGACTTGTATAAAAGTGGTACCAAGAGATGGTTAAAGGATGTCAAATTGGATGTTTATGATGTTAACATGTTAATTCTACCAATATATGGTGGCAAGTGAGTCTTATAAGGTGCAAAATTACTCTAATATGGTTTAAAGTGACTTACATGGTTAGATTAGAGCCAAAATGTGGACCAAATTGACTCGTATGAAAGTGGTACTAAGAGATGGTTAAAGGATGTCAAATTGGATGTTTTTGATGTTAACATATTAATTGTACCAATATATGGTTGAAAGTGAGTCTTATAAGGTGCAAAATTACTCTAATATGGTTTAAAGTGACTTACATGGTTGATTAGAGCCAAAATATGGACCAAAATTGACTCGTATGAAAGTGGTACCAAGAGATGGTTAAGGATGTCAAATTGGATGTTTATGATGTTAACATGTTAATTGTACCAATATATGGTGAAAGTGAGTCTTATAAGGTGCAAAATTACTCTAATATGGTTTAAAGTGACTTACATGGTAGATTAGAGCCAAAATGTGGACCAATATTGACTCGTATAAAGTGGTACCAAGAGATGGTTAAAGGATGTCAAATTGGATGTTTATGATGTTAACATGTTAATTCTACCAATATATGGTTGCAAAGTGAGTCTTATAAGGTGCAAAATACTCTAATATGGTTTAAAGTGACTTACATGGTTGATTAGAGCCAAAATGTGGACCAATATTGACTCGTATGAAAGTGGTACCAAGAGGTGGTTAAAGGATGTCAAATTGGATGTTTATGATGTTAACATGTTAATTTTACCAATATATGGTTGAAAGTGAGTCTATAAGGTGCAAAATTACTCTAATATGGTTTAAAGTGACTTACATGGTAGATTAGAGCCAAAATATGGACCAAAATTGACTCGTATTAAAGTGGTACCAAGAGATGGTTAAAGGATGTCAAATAGGATGTTTATGATGTTAAAATGTTAATTCTACCAATATATGGTGGCAAGTGAGTCTTATAAGGTGCAAAATTACTCTAATATGGTTTAAAGTGACTTACATGGTTGATTAGAGCCAAAATGTGGACCCAATATTGACCTGGTAATGAAAGTGGTACGAAAGTAGATGGTTAAAGGATGTCAAAGTTGGATAGTTTATGATGTTACCAGTTAATTGTACCAAATATATGGTTGGAAAGTGAGTCTTATAAGAGTGCAAAATTACTCTAATATGGTTTAAAAAGAAGTGACTACACGTAGTAGATTAGAGCCCAAAATATGGAACAAAATTGACTCGTATTAAAGTGGTACCAAGAGATGGATTAAAGGATGTCAAATTGGATGTTCATTGATGTTAACATGTTAATTATATCCATATAGATGGGTTGAAAGTGAGTCTGTATAAAGGTGCAAATATACTCTATATGGTTTAAAGTGACTGTACATGGTTGATGAGCAGCCAAAATAGTGGACCAATATTGACTCAGTATGAAAGTGGTACCAAGAGATGGGTGAAAAGGATGTCAAATTGGATGTTTATGATGTAACATGTTAATTGTACCAATATATGGTGGCAATGAGTCTTATAAGGTGCAAAATTA
>NW_027419678.1:0-49700 GCF_009905375.1 Apium graveolens | reverse complement strand
TGTTACATGTGCTAAAGAGTCAAAGCTGAACATCAACACCCGAGCGAATTACTACAACCACTGGATATTCCAGAATGGAAATGGGAACACTTAGCAATGGATTTCGTTGTGGGACTTCCACGAACCAGAGCAAACCATGATGTGATTTGGTTATCATTGATAGGTTAACGAAGTCAGCACATTTCATTCCAATCAATGAAAAATTTTCTTTTGAAAAGTTATTACACCTATATCTCAAGGAAATTGTGATGCGCCATGGAGTGCCGGTGTGCATTGTATCTGATCGAGATCCCCATTTTAATTCGAGATTTTGGAGACAATTTCATGAATGTCTAGGTACCAAATTAAACATTAGCACTATTCTCAAACGGACGGAAAAAGTGAAAGAACAATTCAGAAAATTGAAGATATGCTACGTGTATGTGCGATAGATTTTGAAGGCAGTTGGGACGAACATTTACCGCTAATGGAATTCTCTTACAACAACAGCTACCATGCGAGCATTGGAATGCCACCTTACGAAGCCTTATATGGAAGAAAATGCAGATCACCTACATGTTAGGATGAAGTTGGAGAGAGCAAAATTCTAGGTCCAAGAGCTGATTCACAGACCAGGGGAGAAAGTAGAGCTTATCCAAAAGCGACTTGAAGCAGCACAAAATTGACAACATAATATGCAGACCTAACCCGGAAAGATATGGACTATCAGAAGGAGAACATGTCTGCTAAAGGGGTATCACCATGGAAGGGATTGACTAGTGTTTGTGCAACAAGGGCAAGCTAAAGCCTCGATACGTCGGTCCATTCGAAATTTGAAGAGAGTCATAAAAGTTGCATACGAGTTAGTTTTACCTCCCCATATGCAACATATTCATAATGTGTTTCATGTGTCAATGCTTAAGAAGTAATACCCTGATACAAGGCATATATAGAATATGAGCCGATAGAGCTTCAAGCGATTTGTCGTATATAGAACATCCAGTAAGAATTGTAGATCGGCAAGAGAGATTATTGAGAAATAAGTCTGTACCTTTAGTAAGATTCTTGTGGAAGAATCCCGTGGGTTGAAGAGTCGACCTGGGAGCTTGAAGTGAGATATTAAAAAAGTACCCTCAGTTTTTTTCCATAGCGTGATTCTGAGGACAGAATCCTAATAGGGAGGAGAATGTAAAGACCCGAAAAATTATGCTTGTATTATATTTTTATAAAGGTGATTTATGTGTATTATTATGGTGTTAGTGTGTTGAGTTCATAAACCCTAATTGTTATGTGCTATTGTGTTATATCAAAATATGTACAGCCCAAACAGTGTTATTAAAAGCCCATATTTCAAACAAAACTATTTGCCCTATTTTTCCAAGTATGGCCTATTACCACATCGATATTTCCGAACATCTAGACGTTTTACAAATTTACCTTTTTCGACGAATAACAACTTTTTTCGGGCCCCTATCGGGTGTCTAAAGCCCACAAAAATCACATTTTTTATATGATCATGAAATTATCAAACATCATTTTTCTTTGCATTTTTTATATTATTCAACAATTTTTGGGAATTTTTGGCATTATATTTTATATTTATTGGATATTTAAAAATTCATAATTAATACCGAAAAAATATAAAATTGGGGCCAAATAATTTTATTAGATGTGTAATTAGACCCTTAATTTTATTAGGTGGTATTATTTTTATCTAGTATAATAGATTTATTATAATTATTAATTAGTTAATTATAAAAAATCATAATATTCAAGAACAAGTGTGTTGGTGAAGAACAACTTGAGAATTCAATCCAAGATTTCATAGTGATTCTATTATCCAAATTGATCATGTAAGCAACCAAAACGAAGCTTATGATCTCTACTTTATTCATACCATCAATTTCATGTTTTGTAGCGTAGATTTTCAATTCATATATTAGGGTTCATGAACTGAAATTGGGGGTTTGATTGTGGGGTTATGGGTTTAATTTGATGTTTGCGATAACTTTAGATCCTTGTTTACAAGTGATGTCATGCTATTTAATTCATCAAACGATTTGTTATAATAGTTGTTCTTATTCTAGGGTTTTATACTATTTTTATTTTAATTCGTTTTTGGATTACACGAATCTGATGTTGTTTTAGTTATAGGGGTTAGATTGTAGAAGTAACAAGCTTTATTTTAAGCTATTGTTTGCTATTTTAGTGTACGAAATCGTTATCTTGAATTTGTGGCCGGAAATTAATGTTATTTGATCTGAGAATGCGTTGCAAGGGTTATCAGGTTATGATGTTGATATGGTTGAATTGCTTATGAAATTTTGAATAAATTAGAGGCTTGAATCGAACCAAACGGTTCTGTTTCGACCCCGTTTTGTGATCGCCGGAGATTTAACATCGTCGCCGTGTTCTTGAGCTTTCCTGGCCATGTTCTCGATGAAGCAACGATGAGGAAGGAAGGGGAGTTGTCCTGGGAGTGTGTCGAGTGAAACCTCAGAAGAATCGACCTAGAATCTCCGTGTTTTGGCCGGATTAATTCACCGAAAAAACCCACCTGCGTCGTTTCCCGGTGGGGCTGTTCTTGGACGAACCCGGTGTTCGACCCGGTTTTGATCCAAAAATCCCCAAACCCTGTTCGTGAAATGTATTTCTGCATTTTTAATTAATTACTTTATTTTTATAAATCAGAAATAGTTTTTGTAAATTAGATAAATCAAATGAAAATCAGATTAAAAATCTGAAATTTTTTATAAATAATTTCTAATTTATTTTATTAATTTAGAAAGTCGAAATTGTAATTAATTATTATTTATTTAATTATTTATCTCTTTATTTATTAAATTATTTGATATTTATTATTTAAGTAATTATTTAATAAATAAGATTAAATATTCAGATCGATTAATTCGATCAGCGGTTCGAGAATTAATTGACTCAAGCGAGTAACTCGTAAATATACGAGTGGTATTCCGAATTTTATCAGTTTGAAAAGCAAGTATCGATTTATTTATTTATGTGCGAACAGATTGCGTAATAATTATTCATATCGATTAATTAGTTATAAATAATCGATTTAATCAGATAAGTTGTAATAAATTGTAATTAATTCAAAAATTAGGGAATAATTATTTTAAAATATGATAAATCTTAATTAAATATTTAAAAATATAATTAAGGTTTAATTAATTATGAATAATTAATTATAATTGATCCAAATTTATTAAATCTTGTTTATTGTATATTAATTAAACTGTCTATCTGATTTAAGCGAAATGAAGACCCTTAGACTCAGAAAAATGACCTGATTCCATTAAAAATAGTTATAAGTCATAATTTCTTTTGAAAGCGGGTCGTCTTATGATTGTTAGTTGTTCATAGACCCTATTGGTGATAAAAACGAGTCCAATAAATCCGGAAAATATTAGAAATCGAGCCAGCTAGTGTTTGTTAATACGAATATAAGTCTAGTATTGATTCTAAAAATATTTATAAGTCTAATTTAATTATGTGCCTTTTGTGCTATGTGATTTACGTGCCTATATGAACTCTATGTGTTAGATAATTATATGCGAGTCAGATAATATCATATGGGTAGATGATAAGGACTACGTGGTATCAATCTGTGAATGCGTACGATGTAAGTCAGCTAAACAAATATCTTTCCTTGATAGATTATGTACCAGTAATGCGAATTAAGTTAGAGATAGAAGGCTGTGAATTACCCGAGGTGAAGTGCATATCAGGCAAGTTTTTCCCATATTTTAAGTTCAGAATAGTGAATCACTTCCAACTTTTCATGACAATTACACCTTGATAATTCTTGTTCACAAACACTGGTATACAATTATTGATCCTTTGTTTCTATTTCATTTCGATTCTTGATTTCTCCTAATTCACCGAATCCTCTATTCATATTCCAATACTTATACCCTTATTTACATATACTCTGATATATCTTGATGTTGGGATACATCGAAAGCATACCAATTATTTCGGATGCTAAGATATGGACTGGATGCTTACGATACGGGCTGGGTATGAAACGGACCCTTGATTATTAGGCCATAGTTGTTTGGGTACCCCATATGTTGGTTGGGTCTATGCAGTTGGGTTTGGATCTACGCTATATCCTGACTGATCAGCAGGTTATAGTGCATATGTTGGTTCTTGTTTCCATTCTCGTTCATTTGGCACTCGCCAGTTATGGCAATTATTATTCTTTACAAATACAGATGGTTGTTCAAACCAGCAGATTAACGGTTCATTTATCCTTCTCTCTTTATACTATCTATACATATTACTGCAGGCTTATTGACCAATTTTTGGCTTACCCCTATTATTATTGTTTACCTTGTTTTTCAGTTAAGATTGAGAATGAAACCCATTAGAACCCGAGTAGTCAAGAAGCGGGTCAAGCTGTGGGACCTACTAATTTCAAGAGTGTTTGTCCCTATCCCAGAAGAGAGTTTTGAATTTCCAGAGAAGGTGTAACAGGATAAGTGGTAGTTGTAATTTGAATAATAGATGTTTAGTTTAAAATTTGAATAGAAATCTGGTTTATAATAAAAAAAAGTTTGTAAGACAATTTATTTAGAATTGTTGTAATAAAGTTGGTAGGTCATTCTTGTTTTCAATCCTTAACCTTGAAAAGATCCTGAATAGTAGTAGTACGGGGTAATTATATATTTATATTGTGATTGTACAGGTTTAGTAAGTAGTTAGTGTTCATAATGCCCCCCATCTATACCCCGGATTTGGAGGGTGTTATAAAAGCAATTCAACCCTCCTGGTTTTCAACAACAGTATGCACCAAGACAACTCCAACTTCAAACACAACCGCATGGAAGTGCCGATCAATCTACTAATGAAAAATCTGAATTGGAGGAGTTGAGGCTTATGTGCAAAAGGCAAGCGGTTTCCATCAAGACTCTGGAGAATCAAATAGGGCAAATTGACAATGCTTTGTTAAACCGTCAACCAAGAACTCTTCCTAGGGATACTGAAGCTAATCCAGGCAAGAGGGAAGTCATAGAGCAGTTGAAGGCAATCACATTAAGGTCTGGAAGGGTCACGAGCCCCCAAATTCAGTAAGATAAAGATTAGGAAGATTCTTTTTAGAATGCAGGTGCATCTGCACATTCGCCAATTCCAGAAAATGAGATTATAGCTGAAAAAGTGGTGCAGAAGGATGCCAAGGTGGAACCGAAAAAGAAATTTATTGAAAGAAATCCTCCTGAGGGTAATATAGGGGATAAATAGGTCTATTCACCTCCACCATGTCCTAAAAGACTTCAGAAGCAGAAGTTTGATAAGCAATTTGCTAAGTTTTTGGAGGTTTTCAAGAAGTTGCACAGTTACACATTAACATACCTTTTTGTTGAAGCTCTAGAACGGATGTCGAGCGATGCTAAGTTCATGAAGGGTATTATATCTTGAAATATAAAATTTGAGGAGTTAGAAACCGTTGCTCTAATGGAAGAGTACAGTGATGTGCTGCAATAGAAACTACCTTCTAAACATAAGACCCGTGAAGCTTCACGATACCTTGCACCATTGGAAATCTTTCGTGCGACAAGTGTTTGTGTGACTTGGGAGCTAGCATCAATCTGATGCCCTTGTCTATTTTCAAGAAGCTTGGTCTACCTGATCCAAAACCTGTGAACATGTCTTTGCAACTGGCTGACCGTTCCATCACTTATCTGCGAGGAGTAGTGGAGGATATCTTGGGTGAGGTGGATTAGCTCATCTTCCCTACTGATTTCAATATTCTAGACTTTGAAGAGGATAAAAAGATTCCCATTATCTTGGGAAGACCGTTATTAGCAATAGGTCGAACTCTTATCAATGTGCAAAAAGGTGAACTAACCATGAGAGTTCAGGGTCAGGATGTCACGTTCAATGTCTTCAATGCAATGAAATTCTCCACTGATGAAGAGTAGTGCTTTAAAGTGGAGTTGGTCGACTCTGTCGTAAATACGGAGCTTGATTAATTGTTAAGGATGGATGCCTTAGAAAGAGCCTTAACGGGGGATTTTGATAGTGAAGATGAAGACGGGGAGGAACAGATGCAGGTATTTGAATGCATTCCCATAGAAGAGGAAGTTGGACTTACCGTTCGAGTCTCTTGGATTGGAAGAGCTGAAAATTTCTCCAAAGCGTCTCAAGCCATCTATTGAAGAATCTCCTACATTTCAGCTCAAACCACTTCCTGATCACTTGAGGTATGCATTTTTATGTGATGAATCTACTTTACCTGTTATTATTTCATCTGACCTTTCAGGAAGTGATGAAGACAAGCTCTTGAGAATTCTGAGAGAGTTTAAATCAACAATTAGATGAACTATTGCAGATATCAAGGGAATCAGCCCTTCTTATTGCATACATAAAATTCTATTTGAGGAAAGAAACAAGCCAACTATTGAGCAACAAAGGAGGCTAAATCCTATCATGAAGGAGGTTTTGAAGAAAGAAAATCTTAAATGGTTAGATGCAAGAATCATTTATCCTATATTTGACAGTTTATGGGTGAGTCCGGTGCAGTGTGTGCCTAAGAGAGGAGGCATTACAGTTGTAGCTAATGAAAAGAATCAGCTCATCCCTACTCGGACAGTCACAGGATGACGAGTTTGCATGAATTATCAAAATCTGAATAAAGCCACAAGGAAGTATCACTTCTTTCTTCCGTTTATTGATCAGATGTTTGACAGGTTGGCTGGTCATGAGTACTATTATCTTCTGGATGGATATTCGGGATGTAATCAGATTTTCATTGCTCTAGAAGATCAATAAAACACCACATTTACTTATCCATTTGGCATGTTCGCTTTCCCTCGAGTCTCTTTTGAACTTTATGGTGCACTTGCTACTTTTCAGAGATGCATGATGGCCATTTTCTCATATATGATTGGAACTAATGTTGAGGTATTTATGGATGACTTTTCCGTGTTCGAGACATCTTATGATGAATGCTTGCACAATCTTGGGTTGGTATTGAAAAGATGTGTGAAGACCAATCTGGTGCTCAATTGGGAAAAATGTCACTTCATGGTGCAACGGGGTATCATTCTTGGGCACAAGGTATCTAGCAAGGGTCTTGAGGTGGATAAGGCCAAGGTGGGGGTCATTGAAAATCTTCCTCCGCCAATCTCAGTTAAAGGAGTTTGTAGTTTTCTTGGTCATGCGGGTTTTTATCGGTGATCCATCAAAGATTTCTCCAAGAGGGAGAATTGTAGTAGAGGAGTAATAGAGAAATTGTAAGTGTTTCTCATTTATTGTAATCAAAGTGTTTGTTGTATGTATTAAATGTTGTTTTGGTAATATATTGATTGTTTTTAATTTTTTGTGAAAAGCATGTTAAATATGTTTTTTTGTGAGAAATTATAAGTTATTCTCATTTATTGTAATCAATGTGTGTGTGTGTGCGCGTGTTTGTGTGTGTGTTTCTTGAATGTATTAAATGTTGTTTTGGTAATGTATTGAATGTATTATTTGCTATTTTAGTGTACGAAATCGTTATCTAGAGTTTTGGCCGAAAATTAGTGTGATTTGATCGGAGAATGCGTTGCAAGGGTTATCAGGTTATGATATTAATATGGTTGAATTGCTGATGAAATTTTGAATGACTTAAAAGCTTGAATCGAACCAAACGGTTCTGTATCAACCCCGTTTCGTGCTCGCTGGAGATTTAACGCCGCCGTCGTGTTCTTGAGCTTTCCGGCCACGTTCTCGACGAAGCAACGATGAGGGAGGAAGGGGAGTCGTCCTTGGAGTGTTGTCGAGTGAAACCTCAGAAGAATCGACCTGGAATCGCCGTGTTTTGACCCGACTCAATAAAAATAGTTATGAATCATAATTTCTTTCGAAAGCGAGTCGGCTTATAATAATTATTTGTTTACAGACCCTATTAGTGATAAAATCGAGTCCAATAGATCCCGAAAAAATTAGAAATCGAGCCAACTAGTATTTGTTAATATGAATATAAGTCTAGTTTTGATTCTAAAAATATTTATAAGTCTAATTTAATTATGTGCCTTATGTGCTATGTGATTTACATGCCTATCTGAACTCTATGCGCTAGATAATTATATGCGAGTCAGATAATATCGTATGGGTAGATGATAAGGACTACGTGGTGTCAATCTGAGAATGCGTATGATATAAGTCTGCTAAACAAGTATCTTTCCTTGATAGATTCAGTACCAGTAAGGCGAATCAACCAGAAGATGGAAGGTTGTGAATTACCCGAGGTGAAGTGTATACCAGGCAAGTTTTTCCCCTATTCTAAGTTCATAATAGTGAATCACTTCCAATTTCCATGACAATTACACCTTGATAATTCTTGTTCGCAAACAGTGATACACAATTATTGATCTTTATTTCTATTTCATTTTGATTCTCAATTTCTCCTAATTCATTGAATCCTCTATTCATATTCCAATACTTATACTCATATTTACATATACTCTGATATATTCTGATGTTGGGATATATCGAAAGCATACCGATTATTCTGGATGCTAAGCTATGGACTGGATGGTTATGATACGGGTTGTGTATGAACCGGACCCTTGATTATTAGGCCATAGTTGCCTGGGTACCCTATATGTTGGTTGGGTCTATGCAGTTAGGTATAGATTCGCGCTATATCCTGACTGATTAGCAGGTTATAGTGCATATATTAGTTCTTGTTTCTAGTCACGCTCATTTGGCACTCGCCAATTATGGCAATTATTATTCTTTACAGATACAGATGGTTGTTCAAAGCAGCAGATTAAAAGTTCAATTATCCTTCTCTGTTTATACTATCTATACATATTGTTGCAGGCTTGTTGAGCAATTTTCGGCTCACCCCTATTGTTGTTGTTCACCTTGTTTTTCAGTTAAGGTTGAGAATGAAACCCATCAGAACCCGAGTAGTCAAGAAGTGGGTCAAGTTGCAGGACCCTCTAATTCCAAGAGTGTTTGTCCCTATCCCAGAAGAGAGCTTTGAATTGCCAGAGCAGGTGTAACAGGATAAGTGGTAGTTGTAATTTAAATAAAAGATGTTTAGTTTAAAATTTGAATTGAAATCTGGTTTGTAATAAAGAGAGTTTGTAAGATAGTTTATTTAGAATTGTCGTAATAAAGTTGGTAGGTCGTTCTTGTTTTCAATCCTTAACCTTGAAAAGATTTTGAGTAGTAGTAGTACGGGGTAATTATATATTTATATTATGATTGTACAGGTTCAGTAAATAGTTAGTGTTTATACTGCCCTAAATCTATACTTCGGATTTGGAGGGTGTTATAGTTGGCATCAGAACTTAGGTTTTGGCCCTTGAAAATAAGAACAGTAGAGTTAAGATAAGAAAGGAAGATCACATAAGATAGGAATAATGATATTAGGGTTTGTTAGTTTCTTAGATTAGGAAATTATGAGTTTTATGAATATGATTTGATCTTTTTCTTGTGTTATGGTTATTCTGTTAGATGGCATCTTTAGCGTCATCCATAGATGGCCTATCGCAACCGCCCTCTTCAAGAATGTTACATAATATGTTACCCTAGATATGGTACTCATGACCTAATCTAACATTGTATTATTTTTGTTACCTTAGCCAAAAATGTGATGTTGCACTAGGTAAAAAGTGTTGCAGCTTGTCACATTCTTGTCAAAATGTTACCTTAGAGTATAAAAACATATATATAATAGTTTTTAAAATTATATCTTAATTTTATAAGAATACTTAAGGTGATATACAAATTTAATAAATGAGTTACATGTGGATATAATAAATATTTAATGAAATTTTAAATAGGAACTTTTAAAACTAGTAAATTTAAAAATACTTAAAAATTGAACTTTAAAAGTAATAAAAATTAAAAATAATTAAAATTCCTCGTGTTTTAAGACGAGCACTAATATAAAAGTTTTAAAAATAAAAAGTATATATATATATACAAATTTTTAAAAGTAAACAAATAGAAATAAGTAATTAACATTTTTTTGTAAAATAATAACTAAATTTTTATTTATTAAAAAAATAAAACACAAAATATTTTATGAAACTTTTTGGGTAGTAAAATGTTTAAAACGGGGCAAAAAAATTTAACTAAAAGGCCGCCCAAATTTTGGGTAAAAGGTCGCCCATATTTTCATAACCCTATAAACAATCTCTCTCAAATCTCAAACTCCAACAATCTCTCTGGTTCTCGTATCCGGCCGCCCAAATTTCCAGTACACTCATCTCTCTCATATCTCTACTGTTAGCTTCCAAAATCTCTTCAATTATATTAGCCGATCATCGGTGTTTGAATCTACAACAACAGATTGCTTCTAAGTATTTTGTTATTTTGTCGACTAAGTCTCGAATTGATCTCCTCGATTCTGAATATACCGATATTTCGCAACAATTCAGGTTGTTTTTCATTTTTCGTATATGTCGATTTAGCTGTTTCTCGTAATGACATTGTTATAGTTGTTGGCTGAGATGCACTAATTGAATTCATTTGGTTATAACTCATTTTGTCAAAAACTAGGGTTTTGAAGAGTGAAGTGCAGGAGCTGGAGGAAAGTGGAAAGGAGATGCAGGAGCTTAAGAATCATGCGGAACAAGTATATTTTAAAGTTAGTTTAGCTATGTTGTATGTTTATTGAAATGGGATGTTTGTTTAGTTTTGATTGTTTGATCTGTTAGGTTTTTATTAATTTAAAGTTTTTGTAAGTTTTGATCGAGTGATTTATTGTGTATGATGTTATAAGATTGTCCTGACTGTATCTAAAATCTAGTAAAATGGATGTTATGTAGACGTGGTACTGTGGAGTAAACCATACAGTGTTGTGTGTGTTGATATTTTTGTTATTTGAAGAGTAGGCTTAGGTTCAGGTAAGTGTAGGCATACAGAACTGATTGTGCTAAAGTCAGAAGGTTGAGTCTAGTTCTGTAAATGATATGTAGACGTAGTCCAGAAATGATCGAGTGTAGCACAGCCACGTAGAAGGTTGAGTCGAGTTCTGTTAATGATATGTTGTTATTCATATGTTAATGATATGCCTCATTTGTTTGATCTTTTTGGCACAATGTCATCCTTCTTGGCATAATGACAGACCACCTCAATGTTGGGTTTTTGTGTTAGTTTGTGGCTAATTTGGAAGCCTATGGTTTGTGGTTTGATATGACTATTGATTGTTGGTCAGATACTCAGGCCTTATAGAAAATTATAAGGGATACATTCATGTTGTCAGATTTAAAGTTGTTTGGTGGAGATTATGAAGGAATGAAGATTTGTTCACTTCATGCTATGCCTTCTTTCATATTTCCCATGTAAAGCTTGTCATTGTCTTATATTAGTCATGACTTATTGAAAATTGGATGTTAACCTCTGCACAAATTTAGTAGGTTGTATCAGAAGTACGCAAGACAGTTTAATCTTTAGGCTTCATCGAAGCTAAAACACCAGTTTTACAGGTTTGTTTCGCTTAGGCTTGCATTTTGTTATGTTATAATTTGCATAAACTTCCTGTTACGAACTCAAATATGAACTTGTACTTTTACATATGTGGTACCCCGTGCATTACATTTTCTAGCTCCATGATATTTCACTACGCAGCTGGTTCCAGTGGCAAACCCTTGACCAGGTTCTCTGTTTCCTTAGAGCTAACACTACATACGACCTTAACTATCTCTATTCACATCTCTTTGATCTTCTTTTTGCCCATGGTTCCCATCTGGCGGTCCTCGTTTGTCCTTTGCCAGTGGTGTTTCAACCTCAGCTTCTCCGCCTTGAAAACCATCGATGGATCTGGCATGCACCTTAAAATTTTCATGGTCATCATACTTCTACCCAAGTCTTCGTTGAACTTCAGACACTTGAGCAGAATAGGGGGAGATAACTCCAATTGTAACCTTTACTTTGGCTGCTTCGCATGCTGTACGTTGTAAAATACAGATTTAGAAAAACTGTTCACTATAGCTAGTTACTACAAACAGAAAAAGTATAATCCTCCAGTACGGTTAAATTTTGTGCGACTCAATTTAATTACATTTAAACAACTACATATGCTAATAAATAACTCCCTTAATATACCTCTGTACAGCAGCTGAATTATTTTAAGCAGGACAGCTATTTCTAGCATGTTTTTCAAGCTATGCAAGTCGGAATTATCCTCCCTACCACAAGAAATATTCAAAAAGGAATAGGTGCCAAACATAGGACCAGGTATGTAAAGCTTCTCATAAATGTTACTTCTGACAATTTCTGCATCCATTATTCGATTCTGATAAAATTTTGCATTTGGAAATCTACTTATACTGGGATGCATTCGGTATTGAATGTCAAGGAGGTTTTTGGAAACACCAAGGGCACTTAATCTCTGGAACAAGCTTCGGCCGATGCCAACTTCAGCAGAAACCTAACATAGATAGCACATGGATTAGGTAATTTACTCTAAAATCGAGATATATATATATATATATATATATGTTACTTCCATTGATATTACACTAATGGACTTATTCTATAAATTAAATATATCTATACATTTTTCTAAAATACTGGACTCAAGTTAAAAAAAATTATCTTATTGCAATTCTTAGAAACAACTTTCTCTATCTTGCTACTGACAAATGCTGGCAGCTGGCATTCATCGCCAAAGAGAACAGCATGATTAATTCTGGGGACTTGTAGAGGGATCAACAGTTCACACTCCTTCAATTGGGCAGCTTCAATTGAACAGTGATGTTATGTTATGATTTAGGATGTCAAAATAAGTAACAGTCCATTTTAAAAATTGCAGTTTAATTTTATTTCTGCTAATTTTTCAGTTTATCTGTCGGAATGCATATTATTTTTTTCTCTGCACTGACTGTTTGTATATGTTCATATATATTGGGATTTGATGAATAGATGTAAAATGAGTTTTACATCACTGAGTCACAGGAAGGAAGAGGTAACTTGGAGTCAAACTAATTTGTGCATTATCTTTGGGGTATCGTGCGGTTAGGGACATGCTGGTAAAAGAGGACACTTAACAAAAAGTGGACCAAACACTATGCATCTGAAGTCGAGGAGAATGTCATCTGGTGTTGCTATTTTATCAAGTTTATCTTTTTTTTCTAATGTTTAGTAAAGAACTTGAACTATTTTGTTTAGTTAAAATAATTGTTGTTGTCTTAGTTTTAGACATGTGATGGTTTGAATGTTTGAGTTGGTTTGGATGTAATACATTTTGTGGTATGTAATGATATTTTGGGATTATTCGATTTCGAATCGTAGAATTTCATGTAGTATTGCTTTTTACATATGAAAAATATGTTAATGGTATATATGTTCAATTTACAAACAAATCCTATAAAATTAATATAATACAAATCATTATAAAAATGGGGCCCACCTGTGGGCCCCAATATGTGTCCCACAAGTGGGCCCCATTTTTTTTGCAAATTCAAAGTGCAAAGGTAACATACATAGTGTGATACTATAGACATACATTGATGTTACCTTTGATGTCTATTGTAACACAAAAGTCCATGTTGCACCAGGGCAAAGGAAATGTTACCATAGGGGTCAAAGGTAAGTCGAAAAAAAGCAACTTAAATTTTATGTTACCTTAGGTCTTTTGGGTGGCTATGGTAACATTTTTTTGGCATGTTGTAACATTTTTTGGGTGTTGCTGTAGGCCATCTATGGTGTAGTGGAGCAGAGAAAGTAGAGAGGAAGAATAGAGAAAATAGAGAGTTTTTGAGATGTGTTTTCTCTGTATATACACCTTCAGTTTTCTTTCGGTATTTATAGTACAAGAAATGAAAGTGTAACCGACAGACTTAATAGTGTATTAACTCAGCCATTACATAATATAATATTTAAATCTCATCCGTTACATAATAAATAAATAAATAAATATACATATATATATAATTCTCAGCCATTACAAAATATATATATTTAATTCTCAGCCGTTATAGAATATAATATCTAATTCTCAAACTTATAGAATATATATATATATATATATATTAAATTCTTAGACATTACAGAATTTATATATATATATATGTATATATGATTCTCAGTCGTTACAGAATAAAATATTAAATTCTCAGTTGTTACAGAATATATAAATATATGTATTTAAATAAGTTTAATTAAATTAGAGTTGACCAGCTCAGCACATACAAGCCAAGTCGAGCCTAGCCCACATATCAATAAACTTATTTTTCCAGTTAGAATAATATTAAATTAATAATTAATATAAATTAATTATTAAACGAATCTCATAACTCTTTCAGGTTCCCCACTTTAACTTATTTTCTCTATGGATTTCATTAAGAAAAATCTTAAACCCATACATGAAAGTTTAAGTTCTGATATCAAGGGACAACTTCCAATCTTTAGATTTTGGAATTATCATCAAGAACATAATAAAACTTATCATTTAAAATTACATTTTTCTAACACATTCTGACCTACTTTTAGATTTTCACATGAAACTGATCAAAGAAAGCCGACCAAACCTGATATGATCATGATGAGGATAGGGCTTAACTTATAATAACTTAATGCATGCATTTTTCGACTTATAATCTCAAATTCTGTAAACCACGTGTTTGTTACACTACAAGAAAACAGGAGAAAACCGACCACACATAACTGACCGACGTTGATCTGGCCATAATATCACCGACCACATGGGTTGGTCGGTTATATCAGCGGAAAATTATGTAGTTTTGATGATGTGGTACAGGTAAAACCGACTATAGGAGAGTGGTCGGTTATAAAAGCTAAATACGATGTAGTTTTGCTGATGTTGCATATTTAAAACCGACCACCATCTAGTGGTCGGTTAAAACCCTAACAGGAGGCTCTTAAAACCGACCAACATGTGTGGTCGGTTTTGGAGAAAAATATAAAATTAATATAAAGTACAAAAAAATGAACCCGTTATAGACTGAACGGTATCGTTTTACTATTTTATTTATAACCGACCATCGTCAGTCGGTTTAAATCTATTTTTTTGTGTGTTATATCTCTCTTTTCTTGAAATTGGGCAAAATATAAAAAAACCAAGAGGGAGAATTGTAGTAGAGGAGTAATAGAGAAATTGTAAGTGTTTCTCATTTATTGTAATCAAAGTGTTTGTTGTATGTATTAAATGTTGTTTTGGTAATATATTGATTGTTTTTAATTTTTTGTGAAAAGCATGTTAAATATGTTTTTTTGTGAGAAATTATAAGTTATTCTCATTTATTGTAATCAATGTGTGTGTGTGTATGCGCGTGTTTGTGTTTGTGTTTCTTGAATGTATTAAATGTTGTTTTGGTAATGTATTGAATGTATTATTTGCTATTGTAGTGTACGAAATCGTTATCTAGAGTTTTGGCCGAAAATTAGTGTGATTTGATCGGAGAATGCGTTGCAAGGGTTATCAGGTTATGATATTAATATGGTTGAATTGCTGATGAAATTTTGAATGACTTAAAAGCTTGAATCGAACCAAACAGTTCTGTATCAACCCCGTTTCGTGCTCGCTGGAGATTTAACGCCGCCGTCGTGTTCTTGAGCTTTCCGGCCACGTTCTCGACGAAGCAACGATGAGGGAGGAAGGGGAGTCGTCCTTGGAGTGTTGTCGTGTAAAACCTCAGAAGAATCGACCTGGAATCGTCGTGTTTTGACCCGACTCATTAAAAATAGTTATGAATCATAATTTCTTTCGAAAGCGAGTCGGCTTATAATAATTATTTGTTTACAGACCCTATTAGTGATAAAATCGAGTCCAATAGATCCCGAAAAAATTAGAAATCGAGCCAACTAGTATTTGTTAATACGAATATAAGTCTAGTTTTGATTCTAAAAATATTTATAAGTCTAATTTAATTATGTGCCTTATGTGCTATGTGATTTACATGCCTATCTGAACTCTATGCGCTAGATAATTATATGTGAGTCAGATAATATCGTATGGGTAGATGATAAGGACTACGTGGTGTCAATCTGAGAATGCGTATGATATAAGTCTGCTAAACAAGTATCTTTCCTTGATAGATTCAGTACCAGTAAGGCGAATCAAGCAGAAGATGGAAGGTTGTGAATTACCCGAGGTGAAGTGTATATCAGGCAAGTTTTTCCCCTATTCTAAGTTCAGAATAGTGAATCACTTCCAATTTCCATGACAATTACACCTTGATAATTCTTGTTCGCAAACACTGATACACAATTATTGATCTTTATTTCTATTTCATTTTGATTCTCAATTTCTCCTAATTCATTGAATCCTCTATTCATATTCCAATACTTATACCCATATTTACATATACTCTGATATATTTTGATGTTGGGATATATCGAAAGCATACCGATTATTCCGGATGCTAAGCTATGGACTGGATGGTTATGATACGGGTTGTGTATGAACCGGACCCTTGATTATTAGGCCATAGTTGCCTGGGTACCCTATATGTTGGTTGGGTCTATGCAGTTAGGTATAGATTCGCGCTATATCCTGACTGATTAGCAGGTTATAGTGCATATATTAGTTCTTGTTTCTAGTCACGCTCATTTGGCACTCGCCAATTATGGCAATTATTATTCTTTACAGATACAGATGGTTGTTTAAACCAGCAGATTAAAAGTTCAATTATCCTTCTCTGTTTATACTATCTATACATATTGTTGCAGGCTTGTTGAGCAATTTTCGGCTCACCCCTATTGTTGTTGTTCACCTTGTTTTTCAGTTAAGGTTGAGAATGAAACCCATCAGAACCCGAGTAGTCAAGAAGTGGGTCAAGTTGCGGGACCCTCTAATTCCAAGAATGTTTGTCCCTATCCCAGAAGAGAGTTTTGAATTGCCAGAGCAGGTGTAACAGGATAAGTGGTAGTTGTAATTTAAATAAAAGATGTTTAGTTTAAAATTTGAATTGAAATCTGGTTTGTAATAAAGAGAGTTTATAGGATAGTTTATTTAGAATTGTCGTAATAAAGTTGGTAGGTCGTTCTTGTTTTCAATCCTTAACCTTGAAAAGATTCTAAGTAGTAGTAGTACGGGGTAATTATATATTTATATTATGATTGTACAGGTTCAGTAAGTAGTTAGTGTTTATACTGCCCTAAATCTATACTTCGGATTTGGAGGGTGTTATAGTTGGCATCAGAGCTTAGGTTTTGGCCCTTGAAAATAAGAACAGTAGAGTTAAGATAAGATAGGAAGATCACATAAGATAGGAATAATGATATTAGGGTTTTTTAGTTTCTTAGATTAGGAAATTATGAGTTTTATAAATATGATTTGATCTTTTTCTTGTGTTATGGTTATTCTGTTAGATGGCATCTTTAGCGTCATCCTCAGAGTGGACAGTATCGGGTCAAGCAGTACCACTAGGGTCGGTTCAGGCATTTCCACCATTACCGCCACCACCACTATTACCTCAGGGACCAGTACAAGAGCAGTTTCCAGTACCCCCAGTACCAGAGGTACCTGACTTTATTGATTATTTTCCTTATTTTGAGCCAGAGGTACCTGAGTTACCGTCATTAGAGTTTCCGATATTTGACATTCCTGATATGGTTGAATTCCATCAGTAGGAGGAGCTAGATCCTCAGATCCCAGTAGAGCAGCCAGAGATCCCACAGCCACAGCCAGATCCACAGATATTTGAGCCACCAGCTCAGCTAGTATTGTTCCCAGCACCGCTAGCCATTTATACATGTGTGCCTGGGGTATATCAGTTTCGACAGCCTGGGTTCATCGATAAGGTTATCTACCAGCCAGTGCCAATACCTACCAGAGGTTCTCATACAGATCTTCGTGAGCCCCGTACTGTGCCCTATCAGCGGTATGCTAGTTTGAGGGAGGAGATGCAGAAGTGGCAGGACCAGTGTAGGGAGATTCTCGATCTATTTGAGACTAGAGAGTACGAACCAGTGAGGGCATTACAGCCAGACTATATTATGAGGGAGAGACTCTGACAGATACACAAAGCAGTTTCCCAGGAGGTTACTGAGTTGAGACATGAGGATGTTCGCACCGATGGAGTTTATCACAGAGCGATGAGGTTGACCGAGGTGGTGTTAGAGGCACTTCAGCAGGAGATAGGTCGAGTGCCACCTGGATTGTGAGTTCGGCTGACAGCAGAGTATTATATTATATGTGATATATGTAGATAGAGGCAGCATAGTATGGTGTGACTAGGTTTGTACGTGTGTAGCATCTAGTTTTGACTGGTAGCAGCTGTAGTATGACTGATCTAATATAGACCCTTTTTCTATCAAGCACTGACACCTGTAGCTGGTGTTATACATATATATATAAAATGAACCCTTTCCACTTTTTCTTTTCTTTAATTTAAATTTCAGTTTTTTAAGCATTTAAATTTACGTTACTATTTTATAGTTTCATATCTCAAATGATGTTTTATTTAAAACAATGTTGTACCATTTATTTCTCCAAAAAGTTTCAATTATTTCCATGTGATTTAATTAAACACTGAACTGTTTTTAATTTCTTGTTTTGGATATCGATAAATTCTTTTCTTTCCAACTTCAACTGTTTAGATTTATTGTTTACTGTCATATAAATTGTTTCTTTATTTATATCACCTGTTTAATAAACTATTATTAAAAAGAACCATTTGTTTTATTATCAGAACCATGGCACCAAAAAGCACTACACCATATATAATCTATTGCGAGCCCAACATGCATTTGTATTGCATAAAGTGTTACTATAGACAAAAAGCTTGGTAATCTAATGCAATATTTTTTAAAATGGTTACAAAAAATGAAAAACTGTTACAAGTGCATGATATATTTTGATGAAGTGAACAAAGCTTTGAGCAAATGCAACACTTTTACGAAAGTGTTAAAATACAATTAACACTTACGGTCAACTTGACTGAAAATTTTAGGCAGGCGTTCAATTTTTCTCATTAGCGGGCTTCCAAAATTTGGCACCGACAATATTAGTACCAAAAACAATACTCCAATAAATAAAAACAAAATTTCATTATCACGCTATTTTCTCTCACTCTCTCTATCACCCTCTTTCAATTTCACCTTTCCCCCTATCTCTCACCCATCTATAATACTCATCTCTATCATACTCCTTTTAGACTAATATAAATTAAAGCAAAATCCCATAACACCAAACTCGATTAGTGTTTCGATAAAATTAGGGGTTCGATTAAAGGTCAGTCTCAAGTATGTTTGATTACATGTATACAAGTGTATGCATATGAATGATTTGAGGAATATATATGATTTTTTGATATAATTAGTAGAGATTATACTGTTGAAATTTTCTTTTATTTGTTTGAAATTTTGTGCTTATTGGGGGTTTATTTTCTGTTAATTAGTAGAAATTATGGATTTATCTTATTTGACTTTTGTTGAATTATAATATGATTTTATACTAATTTATGGGAGTTTTATGTTAATTTTATTGCTACTTCTTTTATTTTTTGATAAAAAGTTCATGTTGATGTATCTTTTTGTTTTTGTTTTTATCCCATGGTATCTGATTGTTTTGGACAGATTAAGCCAAAGAATTTTATTCAAATGGGCTTTGAAAGTTATTAATTTTCACCTCAGGTCATGGAAGTGAATAAACATCAAATCAATGTGTTATAATTGGGTGTTTTGATGTGCTTATTAGAAGCAGGTTGAGATTAAATGGATGAGAAGGTCCTTAATACAAGTTGAATTCGAGGAAGAGGTTGACTTGGTGAATTATTTGAGTCGGAAACTTAAAAATCAGCTTGCAAAGTGAGGATCGGTTGTGAAGCTTGAAGAAACTCACCAATAAAGCAGGTTTGAACCAATATGGGAGGTAACAGCTTAATAGTTTTATTTTATGTCATATATATGTTTGATTCATCATGTATGCAACATGATTAGGTGAGACATTATCAATTATATGAGTGTTAGTCCCAAGTTAGTATAACTTTTTGGTAGTAATTAATGGATTCCTTGGTATCCCTACAATTGTACATAAAAAAGATTACTTACACTACAAGAAAAATGTTAATAGACATCACACATTAGACATCGGTCACCCATGCCACCGATGTTAAAAGTTTTATTAACATCATGTCACGTAAATATAATGTCTTTCTGTTTTTAAGACATCACTTTTGTTACAACCGTTGTCTAAAATTGAGTGAAAAAAATTTGAATTCACACGGCTCCAATATTTTCCCCCTTAGTCAAAATTTTTCCCACTTACAACAAAATATTCTCCCTCCACGGTCCATTATTGTAACGTCTGGGAAATCTACATCTGTATTAATTATATCATATTTATAATAAATTATGTGTGTTAATATGTCATTTATGTGTAAGTATCTGTCAAACCCTAGTTCTTACGTGTTACGTGCATTCTGTGTCATTCCGGTATTTTTAAGATATTTTTCAGATATTTTATTTTGCATTTATCGCTTTCATTTCAAACGTTTTACGACCCAAACCATGATTTTAAATCAAGTATTTCAAATAAAATAATGGGCCTTATTTTTCATCAAACGACTTTTATCATCGCATTATTCTGAACATCTAGGCATTTTATAAACTTTCTCGTTTTGTGAAAAATGACTTTTCCGGACCCCATTGGATGTTAAAAACCCCACAAAAATCACATTTTTATTTTTATAAAATTATAGGACTTTCATTTATATTATTTCTTTGCATTTTTGCATTTTAAAAAGTGTAGAATTTGGGCCTTAATTTTATTTAGGAGTATTAATTTTACTACTATAAATAGCCTAACTTTTATTTAATTATTATAAATTATTAACTAAAAATTAGAAATTAATTGATTTTCTCTGCAAACCGAGTCGAGGAATTAAACTGTGATTCTGATCTGATTTCTTCACCAAATCAAGCAGTTCAAGTACTCAAATCAAAGGGTTTGATCTGTTCTTTCTATTTTCACTACTAAAAATTTGTCAATAGACATCGCTTATTAGCCGATGTCTATTTAAAATCCAAGCGATGTCTTTGCATGCGATGAGAAAGGTAGGTGCATTACACATCGCTTATTAGCCGATGTCTATACACAGTTTAGACATCGTTTTTCTTAACAATGTGATGTATTTTTCTTCATTGTATACCTTCACTATGGTTTCAGTTATTCATTCATATGCCATGTATATCATTTTAAACTTATCACATATAAAGCAATATGATACATTAACATCGAAAAACTTGTTAAACTGATGTGTAACTTAACATATTACATCAGTCTTTTATCAGAAGCGATGTCGTACCTTTCTTTTTTTAATGAAACCGATGTCTTTGTGTGTGTTTAACATCAGTTCTTTCAAAATGTGATATCTATTTTATTGTTTTACATCAGTCATTTCTTGTGAGCTGATATATGTGCCTACTTATGACATCAGTTTATTGTATGAAATGTCTTATTTGACTACATTTTACATCAGTTATTTGTTCATGAAGTGATGTTTGTTTATTTTTTTTTTATTCATGAATCCCCTGTTTCAATCAAATGCCCAAAACCCAAACAAGAGTCATTCAAAAACATACCAACTTCCATTTTACCATTCCAAAACCAAATCAAACCAAAACAAACGCAAAAACAAACATACATTCATTGATTTACCATAGATTATACCAATTACGTACATATATCCACCACCAACCAAACTTCATAATCCAAACAAAATACATAACTGCAAAAGCAAGTACTAGACATCCATCATCGATCATTTACATAGTTCATCCCGAACAGAAATACATCTGCTAAACCAGCTGAAGCTCTTCTAAAATTTAACAGCTGCTAAACCAGCTGAAGCTCTATAGAAATTAAACATGAGTTGAGATGAAACCTCGAAAGCAGCAAATCTAAGCTTTGCTTCATCTAGCTCTTTCTGTGATCGCTTGGACGATACCCAGATAGACTGCAACAGAAGTTTTTTAAAAAAAAACATGAGCCTTACTAGACTATTCACAATATCTTAAGCATCTCAAATATTTGCTGAAGATCCAGTGTGGACTATATGTATACAACTGATTAGAGAACTCTTAGAATGTAACTTATCATACAATTATTGTATCATTCAACTCAAGATGTTCATATTTCTATGTTATGCAAACAACTAGATGAAATATGAAGAATTCCAAAAAGATTATGATATAGGGGAGAGTCTACCTGTATGGAAAGGACAACAACAATTGTTAAGATCTCCTCGGAACATCCAAGCTCATCTGAAGCTAAGATCATTTTTGAGATCATTGGTTCCTACATAAAGTTAAATATTCTGAGTACTAGAAATCATGAAATCAGTATAAATTCTGTTTACTATATGGCTAGGTAGGTGGTTTTGCACTTGGATAACAGATGGAAGTGCAGAAATTATACCAGGCATCTCATGTGTGTGTGCTCAGGAAGAAAGATAAAATTATTCAATTTTTTAAAAGAAAGATATACTGCAACATACTAATGGAATTTCAGCTATTTGGAAATCAGCTGGTGACGTAAGTTTGGCATCATCATCAAGTGCTCTGAGATGAATACAATATAGTGAATTCTAAGGATCCCCCGTTCCAAGAAGTATTTACAAAGAGAGATCATTGACGAATTAAGTTTAACATTCCATGCAAGAATCTTAGATGTTTATACAGGAAAGGAATATTAAAATTATGAAAAGAAACACTATATTGCACTTAACATGAGGTGATTTGTTACACAGGCATAGAAGAATTAATTATTATGCAACATGAGGTGACACAGGCAAGGAGTACGTCATAAGATACAGTTCCGACAACTTTGAGCATGGGTTGGAACCTTAATTTCTATCTTATTTGACCAAAACAAAATAGTGGTTTTATAATATATCAGTAGCTTCCACGCATTAATGTAAAACAGTACAGGATTACTCCAATTTCAAGCGTAATTTCGAAAGAAATTTCAAGACATCACCCTATTGTTTATAAGGTAACATTATTGATATTTGTAACTTGTAAGTATCTAGATACACTATTGAAACAGAAGACACTCCCTTCCACAACCCTTTCCATAAGCAAATGATACTCAAAAGTCAAACATGTGAGTGGATATTGTTCAAAGAATGATAGAACACATAATTTAAATATAATATGCTTACAGGCATATTGCATACAGATTATAACTGTTATGCAAGCAAATTCTTACAACTTCTACATTCAATAATGTAATAGAGTACACACCTGAATCACTGAGGAAACAAGACTTTGAATCTATGGAATCCCCTCTGTAGACAATTCATTGACGTAATACTCCTCTGTGTAGAGCCTAATATCGTATAGCTCAAATTAATATTATTCAACAAAGTCATGCTCTCCAGCAAAATCAAAACAAAAACTTAATAAATTTACGAACAAGAACTCATGCAGTGATATATGAGAAGAATGCCGAATATGAATTATAATTAAATTCTACCATCCATTTTCAATAACAAAAACACCAAAGAGGTGGAACTTGGACATAATTGCAATAAAAAAACAGAGATATAAAGTGCCAGAGATAAGCTCAAAAAGTAGAAAGATAAAGATATGCATATACATATGAAAACGTAATATCAAAATCATGAGTTATCGAGCTGTTAAAACCTAGAATGATCAATCAAAGATGAAATTACATATAATAAACACCTACCGACTAGTATTTTATTCATTAAGTCTAGTTGGATGATATAAAGGGAGAAATTATTCAAGACTCGGCCTACACAGGTACCCCCTAATTCAAACCAGGAGAGATGCTATGGAAGATATTCACCCATCAATCTATGAAAATTATCAACTCATATCACGCCCTATTTATCAAGATCTAATTCACTTCAAACTGTGCACACCTAAACCATTAAAATCTTCTTTATAATTAGAATAGATAATAATAATAGGCACAACTTCTAAAAAGAAACTGTTGTCAATAAAATGAGAACTTCTCAGTTCAGCACCTATAACATTTTCCAGGACGTACTCTTCCTGCCCTTCCAGCTCTTTGCCTAGCTGATGCTTTTGATATTTGTGCTACTATCAAATTTTCAACATTTGTAATCTGCAAAGTTGTAATCAGAGTTATGTTAAAAATCAAAGACAATGCTGCATATTTAAATATAATTTCATATATGATATATCACAACCAGAAACTGGAGATTACTCTAAGCAAATTTGTAACCAAAAGAAACCTACTGCCCAAAATGCAATATACTACATTTGAACTCTTAATGGCCATGTAGCATCTTTTCAACACTGACATAAAATGAATTATTCTGCCTAGGAAAACTAAGAATATCTGAATACATGATTTTAAGATTATAATATGAATTAGTAAATAGACTAAACACAAATATATTTACAAACAACACAAACATAAATATATACAAGCACTTGTTATTACATGTAAATCCGTATTTTAACTACACATACAACTACACATGCAACAACTACACATTTCAATTTCACATGCATACATACAACTACACAAATATATACATGCAGCCCAAACATATATAAATAGATATGTAAAGAAGAATATACCTAACAAAGCAAGCTCCAAAATCCCAAAAAACACAGTAACAAACTCCAAGACCAAAATCCAACTTAATTAGCTCCGAGATTTAAGCTTTAATAAACCCTTAGCTACAAGATTTAGCTCCAAGAAACTCTACTCCTCACCTTAAACTTAAATGAACACACTTAACTCCTTAATCTTCGAATCTGTCATAAAAATTGAAACAAATGAGAAAAAAAAACATTTGAAAGAAAGACAATAAGAAATTAAGAGATGAGTTGAAGAAATTGAGAGGTTTAATCAGAGATTCAAGGTCTAATCGGAAAGGGGGAAAGACAGTAAGCATACATTTGAGAGTTCAGGGTTTAGCAGTCGAGAGAGAAAGGGGGAATGAGTGAATGAGTTTTTGTTTTTGTTTTTGTGCAGATTGTAATTTTTTGTTTTTGTTTTGATTTTGATTTATTTTTAATTTATGTTATAATGTTATTGAAGTGAATGAGTGAATAGGCGGGATAGGGAAATATACTAAGGGGGGCAAAATTTGGCTAAGGGCGGGGAGCAAAACGGAGAAGCAGCGGGCTCTAATTTTTTACAATTGAGCTTAGACATCGGTTATTATGTCAACCGATGTTAAAAAGAAATTGGACATCGGTTTATATGTTAACTGATGTGGCGTAGTTTTTAAAAGAACAACTTAGACATCACTTTACTCAAAAGCTCATGTAAACATACCAAAAAGACATCACTTTTTTTATGTGATGTAAAAAAGGCTTTTAACATCAATGACTTTTCTGACTGATGTCTAATGTGCGATGTCTAATGTTGATTTTCTAGTAGTGTTTTGATATCAATTTCATGTTTTAATGGATCATTTTTGATTTTCGATTTCTAGGGTTTATGTTCGAATTAGGCCTTTTTGATTTCAGGGTTATTTTGATGTTTTGATGATTGATATAACTTTTTTAGATGATTTACAGTCGATTCATGGTATTTAATTGATCAAACGATACTCAGATAGCAAAGTACGATTTCTAGGGTTTATACCGAATTTTTTCCATTAAAAATAATATTAGAAAAATGAATTATTTCCATTAAAAATAATATTAAAGCCAAATTTCTTCTAGAAATTAGTTGACCTTGTTACTTGTTTGATTGTTAGTCGAAATGCGTGCCGAGACGAGTCCGAAAAATTCCGGAAAAATGGGAAACGAGTCAGATAACAATCAGTTGAGCGATCAGCGAGTCGATTTTGATTCTAAAAATTATTTTAACTATATAAATGACTATGTGCTTATGTGCTTATGTGTATTATATTGTTAATCGAGTCTTACTTGTTAATAAATAATACATGTGTTAGTCATAAGCGCATGGGTAGACGTTAGGAACGGTGTGAAGTCGATTCAAGATTCAATTGAAGTACAAAATGACTTAATCGGTCTATTTCTCTAACAGAAGCTAAGCCAGCAAGGCAACGTAATTGCATACGCTTCTAGACAACTAAAGCCTCATGAGCAAAAGTATCCGACGCATGATCTAGAATTAGCAGCAATTATTTTCGCACTAAAACTTTGGAGACATTATCTATATGGAAAATGGTGTGAAATCTAAACGGATCATAAAAGTCTAAAGTATATTTTCATGCAGAAAGAACTCAACATGAGACAACAATGTTGGCTAGAGCTAATCAAAGATTACGACATGTCAATCAACTATCATCCAAGCAAAGAGAACGTTGTAGCAGATGCGCTAAGTCGAAAGGAAAGATTGAATCTGTTAACATCTTTCCAGAAAGCTCCACTGAATTAAACTACACCATGACATTTCAGCCAGAATTATTGGAAAAGATAAGAAGGTGTCAAGAAGAAGTAATGAATCATGAAATTGACAAATTGTCAGGAGAGGAAATTACCAGCCAGAAAGATGATAAAGGAATTTTTCGAGTTTCTTTAAGAATCTGGATACCTAACGTATCAGAATTGAAGGCAGAAATTTTACAGGACGCTCACAGCTCAAGATATTCAATTCATCCCGGAAGCACCAAAATGTATAGAGATTTGAAGGAAAACTTTTGGTGTCCAGATATGAAGAAAGAGATAACAGAATGGGTCAGTAAGTGTTACATGTGCTAAAGAGTCAAAGCTGAACATCAACACCCGAGCGAATTACTACAACCACTGGATATTCCAGAATGGAAATGGGAACACTTAGCAATGGATTTCGTTGTGGGACTTCCACGAACCAGAGCAAACCATGATGTGATTTGAGTTATCATTGATAGGTTAACGAAGTCAGCACATTTCATTCCAATCAATGAAAAATTTTCTTTTGAAAAGTTATTACACCTATATATCAAGGAAATTGTGATGCGCCATGGAGTGCCGGTGTGCATTGTATCTGATCGAGATCCCCATTTTAATTCGAGATTTTGGAGACAATTTCATGAATGTCTAGGTACCAAATTAAACATTAGCACTATTCTCAAACGGACGGAAAAAGTGAAAGAACAATTCAGAAAATTGAAGATATGCTACGTGTATGTGCGATAGATTTTGAAGGCAGTTGGGACGAACATTTACCGCTAATGGAATTCTCTTACAACAACAGCTACCATGCGAGCATTGGAATGCCACCTTACGAAGCCTTATATGGAAGAAAATGCAGATCACCTACATGTTAGGATGAAGTTGGAGAGAGCAAAATTCTAGGTCCAGAGCTGATTCAACAGACCAGGGAGAAAGTAGAGCTTATCCAAAAGCGACTTGAAGCAGCACAAAATTGACAACATAAATATGCAGACCTAACCCGGAAAGATATGGACTATCAAGAAGGAGAACATGTACTGCTAAAGGTATCACCATGGAAGGGATTGACTAGGTTTGGCAACAAGGGCAAGCTAAAGCCTCGATACGTCGGTCCATTCGAAATTTTGAAGAGAGTCATAAAAGTTGCATACGAGTTAGCTTTACCTCCCCATATGCAACATATTCATAATGTGTTTCATGTGTCAATGCTTAAGAAGTATAACCCTGATACAAGGCATATAATAGAATATGAGCCGATAGAGCTTCAAGCAGATTTGTCGTATATAGAACATCCAGTAAGAATTGTAGATCGACAAGAGAGATTATTGAGAAATAAGTCTGTACCTTTAGTAAGATTCTTGTGGAAGAATCCCGTGGTTGAAGAGTCGACCTGGGAGCTTGAAAGTGAGATATTAAAAAAGTACCCTCAGTTTTTTTCCATAGCGTGATTCTGAGGACAGAATCCTAATAGGGAGGAGAATGTAAAGACCGAAAAATTATGCTTGTATTATATTTTTATAAAGGTGATTTATGTGTATTATTATGGTGTTAAGTGTGTTGAGTCATAAACCCTAATTGTTATGTGCTATGTGTTATATCAAAATCTGTACATCCCAAACAGTGTTTTAAAAGCCCATATTTCAAACAAAAATATTTGCCCTATTTTTCCAAGTATGGCCTATACCACATCGATATTCCGAACATCTAGACGTTTTACAAATTTACCTTTTTCGCGAATAACAACTTTTTCGGGCCCCTTCGGGTGTCTAAAAGCCCACAAAAATCACATTTTTTTATATGATCATGAAATTATCAAACATCATTTTTCTTTGCATTTTTATATTATTCACAATTTTTGGGAATTTTTGGCATATATTTTATATTTATTGGATATTTAAAAATTCATAATTAATACCAAAAAAATATAAAAATTGGGGCCAAATAATTTTATTAGATGTGTAATTAGACCCTTAATTTTATTTAGGGGTATTATTTTTATCTAGTATAAATAGATTTATTATTAATTATTAATTAGTTAATTATTAAAAAAATCATAATATTCAAGAACAAGTGTGTTGGTGAAGAACAACTTGAGAATTCAATCCAAGATTTCATAGTAATTCTATTATCCAAATTGATCATGTAAGCAACCAAAACGAAGCTTATGATCTCTACTTTCTATTCATACCATCAATTTCATGTTTTGTAGCTTAGATTTTCAATTCATATTTTAGGGTTCATGAACTGAAATTGGGGGTTTTTGATTGTGGGGTTATGGGTTTAATTTGATGTTTGCGATAACTTTAGATCCTTGTTTACAAGTGATTCATGCTATTTAATTCATCAAACGATTGTTATAATTAGTTGTTCTTATTCTAGGGTTTATACTATTTTTATTTTAATTCGTTTTTGGAGTTACACGAATCTGATGTTGTTTTAGTTATAGGGGTTAGATTGTAGAAGTAACAAGCTTTATTTTAAGCTATTGTTTGCTATTTTAGTGTACGAAATCGTTATCTTGAATTTTGGCCGGAAATTAATGTTATTTGATTTGAGAATGCGTTGCAAGGGTTATCAGGTTATGATGTTGATATGGTTGAATTGCTTATGAAATTTTGAATAAATTAGAGGCTTGAATCGAACCAAACAGTTCTGTTTCGACCCCGTTTCGTGATCGCCGGAGATTTAACATCATCGCCGTGTTCTTGAGCTTTCTGGCCATGTTCTCGATGAAGCAACGATGAGGAAGGAAGGGGAGTCGTCCTGGGAGTGTTGTCGAGTGAAACCTCAGAAGAATCGACCTAGAATCTCCGTGTTTTGGCCGGATTAATTCACCGAAAAACCCACCTGCGTCGTTCCCGGTGGGGCTGTTCTTGGACGACCCGGTGTTCGGCCCGGTTTTGATCCAAAAATCCCCAAACCCTGTTCCTGAAATGTATTTCTGCATTTTTAATTAATTACTTTTATTTTTATAAATCAGAAGTAGTTTTTGTAAATTAGATAAATCAAATGAAAATCAGATTAAAAATCTGAAATTTTTTATAAATAATTTCTAATTTATTTTATTAATTTAGAAAGTCGAAATTGTAATTAATTATTATTTATTTAATTATTTATCTCTTTATTTATTAAATTATTTGATATTTATTATTTAAGTAATTATTTAATAAATAAGATTAAATATTCAGATCGATTAATTCGATCAGCGGTTCGAGAATTAATTGACTCAAGCGAGTAACTCGTAAATATACGAGTGGTATTCCGAATTTTATCAGTTTGAAAAGCAAGTATCGATTTATTTATTTATGTGCGAACAGATTGCGTAATAATTATTCATATCGATTAATTAGTTATAAATAATCGATTTAATCAGATAAGTTGTAATAAATTGTAATTAATTCCAAAAATTAGGGAATAATTATTTTAAAATATGATAAATCTTAATTAAATATTTAAAAATATAATTAAGGTTTAATTAATTATGAATAATTAATTATAATTGATCCAAATTTATTAAATCTTGTTTATTGTATATTAATTAAACTGTCTATCTGATTTAAGCGAAACGAAGACCCTTAGACTCAGAAAAATGACCTGATTCCATTAAAAATAGTTATAAGTCATAATTTCTTTTGAAAGCGGGTCGTCTTATGATTATTAGTTGTTCATAGACCCTATTGGTGATAAAAACGAGTCCAATAAATCCGGAAAATATTAGAAATCGAGCCAGCTAGTATTTGTTAATACGAATATAAGTCTAGTATCGATTCTAAAAATATTTATAAGTCTAATTTAATTATGTGCCTTTTGTGCTATGTGATTTACGTGCCTATATGAACTCTATGTGTTAGATAATTATATGCGAGTCAGATAATATCATATGGGTAGATGATAAGGACTACGTGGTATCAATCTGTGAATGCGTACGATGTAAGTCAGCTAAACAAATATCTTTCCTTGATAGATTATGTACCAGTAATGCGAATTAAGTTGGAGATAGAAGGCTGTGAATTACCCGAGGTGAAGTGCATATCAGGCAAGTTTTTCCCATATTTTAAGTTCAGAATAGTGAATCACTTCCAACTTTTCATGACAATTACACCTTGATAATTCTTGTTCACAAACACTGGTATACAATTATTGATCCTTTGTTTCTATTTCATTTCGATTCTAGATTTCTCCTAATTCACCGAATCCTCTATTCATATTCCAATACTTATACCCTTATTTACATATACTCTGATATATCTTGATGTTGGGATACATCGAAAGCATACCAATTATTTCGGATGCTAAGATATGGACTGGATGCTTACGATACGGGCTGGGTATGAAACGGACCCTTGATTATTAGGCCATAGTTGTTTGGGTACCCCATATGTTGGTTGGGTCTATGCAGTTGGGTTTGGATCTACGCTATATCCTGACTGATCAGCAGGTTATAGTGCATATGTTGGTTCTTGTTTCCATTCTCGTTCATTTGGCACTCGCCAGTTATGGCAATTATTATTCTTTACAAATACAGATGGTTATTCAAACCAGCAGATTAACGGTTCATTTATCCTTCTCTCTTTATACTATCTATACATATTACTGCAGGCTTATTGAGCAATTTTTGGCTTACCCCTATTATTATTGTTTACCTTGTTTTTCAGTTAAGATTGAGAATGAAACCCATCAGAACCCGAGTAGTCAAGAAGCGGGTCAAGCTGTGGGACCTACTAATTTCAAGAGTGTTTGTCCCTATCCCAGAAGAGAGTTTTGAATTGCCAGAGAAGGTGTAACAGGATAAGTGGTAGTTGTAATTTGAATAATAGATGTTTAGTTTAAAATTTGAATAGAAATCTGGTTTATAATAAAAAAAAGTTTGTAAGACAGTTTATTTAGAATTGTTGTAATAAAGTTGGTAGGTCATTCTTGTTTTCAATCCTTAACCTTGAAAAGATCCTGAATAGTAGTAGTACGGGGTAATTATATATTTATATTGTGATTGTACAGGTTTAGTAAGTAGTTAGTGTTCATAATGCCCCCCATCTATACCCCGTATTTGGAGGGTGTTATAAAAGCAATTCAACCCTCCTGGTTTTCAACAACAGTATGCACCAAGACAACTCCAACTTCAAACACAACCGCATGGAAGTGCCGATCAATCTACTAATGAAAAATCTGAATTGGAGGAGTTGAGGCTTATGTGCAAAAGGCAAGCGGTTTCCATCAAGACTCTGGAGAATCAAATAGGGCAAATTGACAATGCTTTGTTAAACCGTCAACCAAGAACTCTTCCTAGGGATACTGAAGCTAATCCAGGCAAGAGGGAAGTCATAGAGCAGTTGAAGGCAATCACTTTAAGGTCTGGAAGGGTCACGAGCCCCCAAATTCAGTAAGATAAAGATTAGGAAGATTCTTTTTAGAATGCAGGTGCATCTGCACATTCGCCAATTCCAGAAAATGAGATTGTAGCTGAAAAAGTGGTGCAGAAGGATGCCAAGGTGGAACCGAAAAAGAAATTTATTGAAAGAAATCCTCCTGAGGGTAATACAGGGGATAAATAGGTCTATTCACCTCCACCATGTCCTAAAAGACTTCAGAAGCAGAAGTTTGATAAGCAATTTGCTAAGTTTTTGGAGGTTTTCAAGAAGTTGCACAGTTACACATTAACATACCTTTTTGTTGAAGCTCTAGAACGGATGTCGAGCGATGCTAAGTTCATGAAGGGTATTATATCTTGAAATATAAAATTTGAGGAGTTAGAAACTGTTGCTCTAATGGAAGAGTACAGTGATGTGCTGCAATAGAAACTACCTTCTAAACATAAGACCCATGAAGCTTCACGATACCTTGCACCATTGGAAATCTTTCGTGCGACAAGTGTTTGTGTGACTTGGGAGCTAGCATCAATCTGATGCCCTTGTCTATTTTCAAGAAGCTTGGTCTACCTGATCCAAAACCTGTGAACATGTCTTTGCAACTGGCTGACCGTTCCATCACTTATCTGCGAGGAGTAGTGGAGGATATCTTGGGTGAGGTGGATTAGCTCATCTTCCCTACTGATTTCAATATTCTAGACTTTGAAGAGGATAAAAAGATTCCCATTATCTTGGGAAGACCGTTATTAGCAATAGGTCGAACTCTTATCAATGTGCAAAAAGGTGAACTAACCATGAGAGTTCAGGGTCAGGATGTCACGTTCAATGTCTCCAATGCAATGAAATTCTCCACTGATGAAGAGTAGTGCTTTAAAGTGGAGTTGGTCGACTCTGTCATAAATACGGAGCTTGATTAATTGTTAAGGATGGACGCCTTAAAAAGAGCCTTAACGGGGGATTTTGATAGTGAAGATGAAGACGGGGAGGAACAGATGCAGGTATTTGAATGCATTCCCATAGAAGAGGAAGTTGGACTTACCGTTTGAGTCTCTTGGATTGGAAGAGCTGAAAATTTCTCCAAAGCGTCTCAAGCCATCTATTGAAGAATCTCCTACATTTCAGCTCAAACCACTTCCTGATCACTTGAGGTATGCATTTTTAGGTGATGAATCTACTTTACCTGTTATTATTTCATCTGACCTTTCAGGAAGTGATGAAGACAAGCTCTTGAGAATTCTGAGAGAGTTTAAATCAGCAATTAGATGAACTATTGCAGATATCAAGGGAATCAGCCCTTCTTATTGCATACATAAAATTCTATTTGAGGAAAGAAACAAGCCAACTGTTGAGCAACAAAGGAGGCTAAATCCTATCATGAAGGAGGTTTTGAAGAAAGAAAATCTTAAATGGTTAGATGCAAGAATCATTTATCCTATATTTGACAGTTTATGGGTGAGTCCGGTGCAGTGTGTGCCTAAGAAAGGAGGCATTACAGTTGTAGCTAATGAAAAGAATCAGCTCATCCCTACTCGGACAGTCACAGGATGACGAGTTTGCATGAATTATCAAAATCTGAATAAAGCCACAAGGAAGTATCACTTCTTTCTTCCGTTTATTGATCAGATGTTTGACAGGTTGGCTGGTCATGAGTACTATTATCTTCTGGATGGATATTCGGGATGTAATCAGATTTTCATTGCTCTAGAAGATCAATAAAACACCACATTTACTTATCCATTTGGCATGTTCGCTTTCCCTCGAGTCTCTTTTGAACTTTATGGTGCACTTGCTACTTTTCAGAGATGCATGATGGCCATTTTCTCATATATGATTGGAACTAATGTTGAGGTATTTATGGATGACTTTTCCATGTTCGAGACATCTTATGACGAATGCTTGCACAATCTTGGGTTGGTATTGAAAAGATGTGTGAAGACCAATCTGGTGCTCAATTGGGAAAAATGTCACTTCATGGTGCAACGGGGTATCATTCTTGGGCACAAGGTATCTAGCAAGGGTCTTGAGGTGGATAAGGCCAAGGTGGGGGTCATTGAAAATCTTCCTCCGCCAATCTCAGTTAAAGGAGTTTGTAGTTTTCTTGGTCATGCGGGTTTTTATCGGTGATCCATCAAAGATTTCTCCAAGAGGGAGAATTGTAGTAGAGGAGTAATAGAGAAATTGTAAGTGTTTCTCATTTATTGTAATCAAAGTGTTTGTTGTATGTATTAAATGTTGTTTTGGTAATATATTGATTGTTTTTAATTTTTTGTGAAAAGCATGTTAAATATGTTTTTTTGTGAGAAATTATAAGTTATTCTCATTTATTGTAATCAATGTGTGTGTGTGTGCGCGTGTTTGTGTTTGTGTTTCTTGAATGTATTAAATGTTGTTTTGGTAATGTATTGAATGTATTATTTGCTATTTTAGTGTACGAAATCGTTATCTAGAGTTTTGGCCGAAAATTAGTGTGATTTGATCGGAGAATGCGTTGCAAGGGTTATCAGGTTATGATATTAATATGGTTGAATTGCTGATGAAATTTTGAATGACTTAAAAGCTTGAATCGAACCAAACGGTTCTGTATCAACCCCGTTTCGTGCTCGCTGGAGATTTAACACCGCCATCGTGTTCTTGAGCTTTCCGGCCACGTTCTCGATGAAGCAACGATGAGGGAGGAAGGGGAGTCGTCCTTGGAGTGTTGTCGAGTGAAACCTCAAAAGAATCGACCTGGAATCGCCGTGTTTTGACCCGACTCATTAAAAATAGTTATGAATCATAATTTCTTTCGAAAGCGAGTCGGCTTATAATAATTATTTGTTTACAGACCCTATTAGTGATAAAATCGAGTCCAATAGATCCCGAAAAAATTAGAAATCGAGCCAACTAGTATTTGTTAATATGAATATAAGTCTAGTTTTGATTCTAAAAATATTTATAAGTCTAATTTAATTATGTGCCTTATGTGCTATGTGATTTACATGCCTATCTGAACTCTATGCGCTAGATAATTATATGCGAGTCAGATAATATCGTATGGGTAGATGATAAGGACTACGTGGTGTCAATCTGAGAATGTGTATGATATAAGTCTGCTAAACAAGTATCTTTCCTTGATAGATTCAGTACCAGTAAGGCGAATCAAGCAGAAGATGGAAGGTTGTGAATTACCCGAGGTGAAGTGTATACCAGGCAAGTTTTTCCCCTATTCTAAGTTCATAATAGTGAATCACTTCCAATTTCCATGACAATTACACCTTGATAATTCTTGTTCGCAAACAGTGATACACAATTATTGATCTTTATTTCTATTTCATTTTGATTCTCAATTTCTCCTAATTCATTGAATCCTCTATCCATATTCCAATACTTATACCCATATTTACATATACTCTGATATATTCTGATGTTGGGATATATCGAAAGCATACCGATTATTCTGGATGCTAAGCTATGGACTGGATGGTTATGATACGGGTTGTGTATGAACCGGACCCTTGATTATTAGGCCATAGTTGCCTGGGTACCCTATATGTTGGTTGGGTCTATGCAGTTAGGTATAGATTCGCGCTATATCTTGACTGATTAGCAGGTTATAGTGCATATATTAGTTCTTGTTTCTAGTCACGCTCATTTGGCACTCGCCAATTTTGGCAATTATTATTCTTTACAGATACAGATGGTTGTTCAAAGCAGCAGATTAAAAGTTCAATTATCCTTCTCTGTTTATACTATCTATACATATTGTTGCAGGCTTGTTGAGCAATTTTCGGCTCACCCCTATTATTGTTGTTCACCTTGTTTTTCAGTTAAGGTTGAGAATGAAACCCATCAGAACCCGAGTAGTCAAGAAGTGGGTCAAGTTGCAGGACCCTCTAATTCCAAGAGTGTTTGTCCCTATCCCAGAAGAGAGTTTTGAATTGCCAGAGCAGGTGTAACAGGATAAGTGGTAGTTGTAATTTAAATAAAAGATGTTTAGTTTAAAATTTGAATTGAAATCTGGTTTGTAATAAAGAGAGTTTGTAAGATAGTTTATTTAGAATTGCCGTAATAAAGTTGGTAGGTCGTTCTTGTTTTCAATCCTTAACCTTGAAAAGATTCTGAGTAGTAGTAGTAGTACGGGGTAATTATATATTTATATTATGATTGTACAGGTTCAGTAAGTAGTTAGTATTTATACTGCCCTAAATCTATACTTCGGATTTGGAGGGTGTTATAGTTGGCATCAGAGCTTAGGTTTTGGCCCTTGAAAATAAGAACAGTAGAGTTAAGATAAGATAGGAAGATCACATAAGATAGGAATAATGATATTAGGGTTTGTTAGTTTCTTAGATTAGGAAATTATGAGTTTTATGAATATGATTTGATCTTTTTCTTGTGTTATGGTTATTCTGTTAGATGGCATCTTTAGCGTCATCCATAGATGGCCTATCGCAACCGCCCTCTTCAAGAATGTTACATAATATGTTACCCTAGATATGGTACTCATGACCTAATCTAACATTGTATTTTTTTTGTTACCTTAGCCAAAAATGTGATGTTGCACTAGGTAAAAAGTGTTGCAGCTTGTCACATTCTTGTCAAAATGTTACCTTAGAGTATAAAAACATATATATAATAGTTTTTAAAATTATATCTTAATTTTATAAAAATACTTAAGTTGATATACAAATTTAATAAATGAGTTACATGTGGATATAATAAATATTTAATGAAATTTTAAATAGGAACTTTTAAAACTAGTAAATTTAAAAATACTTAAAAATTGAACTTTAAAAGTAATAAAAATTAAAAATAATTAAAATTCCTCGTGTTTTAAGACGAGCACTAATATAAAAGTTTTAAAAATAAAAAGTATATATATATATACAAATTTTTAAAAGTAAACAAATAGAAATAAGTAATTAACGTTTTTTTTGTAAAATAATAACTAAATTTTTATTTATTAAAAAAATAAAACACAAAATATTTTATGAAACTTTTTGGGTAGTAAAATGTTTAAAACAGGGCAAAAAAATTTAACTAAAAGGCCGCCCAAATTTTGGGTAAAAGGCCGCCCATATTTTCATAACCCTATAAACAATCTCTCTCAAATCTCAAACTCCAACAATCTCTCTGGTTCTCGTATCCGGCCGCCCAAATTTCCAGTACACTCGTCTCTCTCATATCTCTACTGTTAGCTTCCAAAATCTCTTCAATTATATTAGCCGATCATCGGTGTTTGAATCTACAACAACAGATTGCTTCTAAGTATTTTGTTATTTTGTCGACTAAGTCTCGAATTGATCTCCTCGATTCTGAATATACAGATATTTCGCAACAATTCAGGTTGTTTTTCATTTTTTGTATATGTCGATTTAGCTGTTTCTCGTAATGACATTGTTATAGTTGTTGGCTGAGATGCACTAATTGAATTCATTTGGTTATAACTCATTTTGTCAAAAACTAGGGTTTTGAAGAGTGAAGTGCAGGAGCTGGAGGAAAGTGGAAAGGAGATGCAGGAGCTTAAGAATCATGCGGAACAAGTATATTTTAAAGTTAGTTTAGCTATGTTGTATGTTTATTGAAATGGGATGTTTGTTTAGTTTTGATTGTTTGATCTGTTAGGTTTTTATTGATTTAAAGTTTTTGTAAGTTTTGATCGAGTGATTTATTGTGTATGATGTTATAAGATTGTCCTGACTGTATCTAAAATCTAGTAAAATGGATGTTATGTAGACGTAGTACTGTGGAGTAAACCATACAGTGTTGTGTGTGTTGATATTTTTGTTATTTGAAGAGTAGGCTTAGGTTCAGGTAAGTGTAGGCATACAGAACTGATTGTGCTAAAGTCAAAAGGTTGAGTCTAGTTCTGTAAATGATATGTAGACGTAGTCCAGAAATGATCGAGTGTAGCACAGCCACGTAGAAGGTTGAGTCGAGTTCTGTTAATGATATGTTGTTATTCATATGTTAATGATATGCCTCATTTGTTTGATCTTTTTGGCACAATGTCATCCTTCTTTGCACAATGACAGACCACCTCAATGTTGGGTTTTTGTGTTAGTTTGTGGCTAATTTGGAAGCCTATGGTTTGTGGTTTGATATGACTATTGATTGTTGGTCAGATAGTCAGGCCTTATAGAAAATTATAAGGGATACATTCATGTTGTCAGATTTAAAGTTGTTTGGTGGAGATTATGAAGGAATGAAGATTTGTTCACTTCATGCTATGCCTTCTTTCATATTTCCCATGTAAAGCTTGTCATTGTCTTATATTAGTCATGACTTATTGAAAATTGGATGTTAACCTCTGCACAAATTTAGTAGGTTGTATCAGAAGTACGCAAGACAGTTTAATCTTTAGGCTACATCGAAGCTAAAACACCAGTTTTACAGGTTTGTTTCGCTTAGGCTTGCATTTTGTTATGTTATAATTTGCATAAACTTCCTGTTACGAACTCAAATATGAACTTGTACTTTTACATATTTGGTACCCCGTGCATTACATTTTCTAGCTCCATGATATTTCACTACGCAGCTGGTTCCAGTGGCAAACCCTTGACCAGGTTCTCTGTTTCCTTAGAGCTAACACTACATACGACCTTACCTATCTCTATTCACATCTCTTTGATCTTCTTTTTGCCCATGGTTCCCATCTGGCGGTCCTCGTTTGTCCTTTGCCAGTGGTGTTTCAACCTCAGCTTCTCCGCCTTGAAAACCATCGATGGATCTGGCATGCACCTTAAAATTTTCATGGTCATCATACTTCTACCCAAGTCTTCGTTGAACTTCAGACACTTGAGCAGAATAGGGGGAGATAACTCCAATTGTAACCTTTACTTTGGCTGCTTCGCATGCTGTACGTTGTAAAATACAGATTTAGAAAAACTATTCACTATAGCTACTTACTACAAACAGAAAAAGTATAATCCTCCAGTACGGTTAAATTTTGTGCGACTCAATTTAATTGCATTTAAACAACTACATATGCTAATAAATAACTCCCTTAATATACCTATGTACAGCAGCTGAATTATTTTAAGCAGGACAGCTATTTCTAGCATGTTTTTCAAGCTATGCAAGTCGGAATTATCCTCCCTACCACAAGAAATATTCAAAAAGGAATAGGTTCCAAACATAGGACCAGGTATGTAAAGCTTCTCATAAATGTTACTTCTGACAATTTCTGCATCCATTATTCGATTCTGATAAAATTTTGCATTTGGAAATCTACTTATACTGGGATGCATTCGGTATTGAATGTCAAGGAGGTTTTTGGAAACACCAAGGGCACTTAATCTCTGGAACAAGCTTCGGCCGATGCCAACTTCAGCAGAAACCTAACATAGATAGCACATGGATTAGGTAATTTACTCTAAAATCGAGATATATATATATATGTTACTTCCATTGATATTACACTAATGGACTTATTCTATAAATTAAATATATCTATACATTTTTCTAAAATACTGGACTCAAGTTAAAAAAAATTATCTTATTGCAATTCTTAGAAACAACTTTCTCTATCTTGCTACTGACAAATGCTGGCAGCTGGCATTCATCGCCAAAGAGAACAGCATGATTAATGCTGGGGACTTGTAGAGGGATCAACAGTTCACACTCCTTCAATTGGGCAGCTTCAATTGAACAGTGATGTTATGTTATGATTTAGGATGTAAAAATAAGTAACAGTCCATTTTAAAAATTGCAGTTTAATTTTATTTCTGCTAATTTTTCAGTTTATCTTTCGGAATGCATATTATTTTTTTCTCTGCACTGACTGTTTGTATATGTTCATATATATTGGGATTTGATGAATAGATGTAAAATGAGTTTTACATCACTGAGTCACAGGAAGGAAGAGGTAACTTGGAGTCAAACTAATTTGTGCATTATCTTTGGGGTATCGTGCGGTTAGGGACATGCTGGTAAAAGAGGACACTTAACAAAAAGTGGACCAAACACTATGCATCTGAAGTCGAGGAGAATGTCATCTGGTGTTGCTATTTTATCAAGTTTATCTTTTTTTTCTAATGTTTAGTAAAGAACTTGAACTATTTTGTTTAGTTAAAATAATTGTTGTTGTCTTACTTTTAGACATGTGATGGTTTGAATGTTTGAGTTGGTTTGGATGTAATACATTTTGTGGTATGTAATGATATTTTGGGATTATTCGATTTCGAATCGTAGAATTTCATGTAGTATTGCTTTTTACATATGTAAAATATGTTAATGGTATATATGTTCAATTTACAAACAAATCCTATAAAATTAATATAATACAAATCATTATAAAAATGGGGCCCACCTGTGGGCCCCAATATGTGTCCCACAAGTGGGCCCCATTTTTTTTGCAAATTCAAAGTGCAAAGGTAACATACATAGTGTGATACTATAGACATACATTGATGTTACCTTTGATGTCTATTGTAACACAAAAGTCCATGTTGCACCAGGGCAAAGGAAATGTTACCATAGGGGTCAAAGGTAAGTCGAAAAAAAGCAACTTAAATTTTATGTTACCTTAGGTCTTTTGGGTGGCTATGGTAACATTTTTTTGGCCTGTTGTAACATTTTTTGGGTGTTGCTGTAGGCCATCTATGGTGTAGTGGAGCAGAGAAAGTAGAGAGGAAGAATAGAGAAAATAGAGAGTTTTTGAGATGTGTTTTCTCTGTATATACACCTTCAGTTTTCTTTCGGTATTTATAGTACAAGAAATGAAAGTGTAACCGACAAACTTAATAGTGTATTAACTCAGCCATTACATAATATAATATTTAAATCTCATCCGTTACATAATAAATAAATAAATAAATATACATATATATATAATTCTCAGCCATTACAAAATATATATATTTAATTCTCAGCCGTTATAGAATATAATATCTAATTCTCAGACTTATAGAATATATATATATATATATTAAATTCTTAGACATTACAGAATTTATATATATATATATGTATATATGATTCTCAGTCGTTACAGAATAAAATATTAAATTCTCAGTTGTTACAGAATATATAAATATATGTATTTAAATAAGTTTAATTAAATTAGAGTTGACCGGCTCAGCACATACAAGCCAAGTCGAGCCTAGCCCATATATCAATAAACTTATTTTTCCAGTTAGAATAATATTAAATTAATAATTAATATAAATTAATTATTAAACGAATCTCATAACTCTTTCAGGTTCCCCACTTTAACTTATTTTCTCTATGGATGTCATTAAGAAAAATCTTAAACCCATACATGAAAGTTTAAGTTCTGATATCAAGGGACAACTTCCAATCTTTAGATTTTGGAATTATCATCAAGAACATAATAAAACTTATCATTTAAAATTACATTTTTCTAACACATTCTGACCTACTTTTAGATTTTCACATGAAACTAATCAAAGAGAGCCGACCAAACCTGATATGATCATGATGAGGATAGGGCTTAACTTATAATAACTTAATGCATGCATTTTTCGACTTATAATCTCAAATTCTGTAAACCACGTGTTTGTTACACTACAAGAAAACAGGAGAAAACCGACCACACATAACTGACCGACGTTGATCTGGCCACAATATCACCGACCACATGGGTTGGTCGGTTATATCAGCGGAAAATTATGTAGTTTTGATGATGTGGTACAGGTAAAACCGACTATAGGAGAGTGGTCGGTTATAAAAGCTAAATACGACGTAGTTTTGCTGATGTGGCATATTTAAAACCGACCACCATCTAGTGGTCGTTTAAAACCCTAACAGGAGGCTCTTAAAACCGACCAACATGTGTGGTCGGTTTTGGAGAAAAATATAAAATTAATATAAAGTACAAAAAAATGAACCCGTTATAGACTGAACGGTATCGTTTTACTATTTTATTTATAACCGACCATCGTCAGTCGGTTTAAATCTATTTTTTTGTGTGTTATATCTCTCTTTTCTTGAAATTGGGCAAAATATAAAAAAACCAAGAGGGAGAATTGTAGTAGAGGAGTAATAGAGAAATTGTAAGTGTTTCTCATTTATTGTAATCAAAGTGTTTGTTGTATGTATTAAATGTTGTTTTGGTAATATATTGATTGTTTTTAATTTTTTGTGAAAAGCATGTTAAATATGTTTTTTTGTGAGAAATTATAAGTTATTCTCATTTATTGTAATCAATGTGTGTGTGTGTGCGCATGTTTGTGTTTATGTTTCTTGAATGTATTAAATGTTGTTTTGGTAATGTATTGAATGTATTATTTGCTATTGTAGTGTACGAAATCGTTATCTAGAGTTTTGGCCGAAAATTAGTGTGATTTGATCGGAGAATGCGTTGCAAGGGTTATCAGGTTATGATATTAATATGGTTGAATTGCTGATGAAATTTTGAATGACTTAAAAGCTTGAATCGAACCAAACAGTTCTGTATCGACCCCGTTTCGTGCTCGCTGGAGATTTAACGCCGTCGTCGTGTTCTTGAGCTTTCCGGCCACGTTCTCGACGAAGCAACGATGAGGGAGGAAGGGGAGTCGTCCTTGGAGTGTTGTCGAGTGAAACCTCAAAATAATCGACCTGGAATCGCCGTGTTTTGACCCGACTCATTAAAAATAGTTATGAATCATAATTTCTTTCGAAAGCGAGTCGGCTTATAATAATTATTTGTTTACAGACCCTATTAGTGATAAAATCGAGTCCAATAGATCCCGAAAAAATTAGAAATCGAGCCAACTAGTATTTGTTAATACGAATATAAGTCTAGTTTTGATTCTAAAAATATTTATAAGTCTAATTTAATTATGTGCCTTATGTGCTATATGATTTACATGCCTATCTGAACTCTATGCGCTAGATAATTATATGTGAGTCAGATAATATCGTATGGGTAGATGATAAGGACTACGTGGTGTCAATCTGAGAATGCGTATGATATAAGTCTGCTAAACAAGTATCTTTCCTTGATAGATTCAGTACCAGTAAGGCGAATCAAGCAGAAGATGGAAGGTTGTGAATTACCCGAGGTGAAGTGTATATCAGGCAAGTTTTTCCCCTATTCTAAGTTCAGAATAGTGAATCACTTCCAATTTCCATGACAATTACACCTTGATAATTCTTGTTCGCAAACACTGATACACAATTATTGATCTTTATTTCTATTTCATTTTGATTCTCAATTTCTCATAATTCATTGAATCCTCTATTCATATTCCAATACTTATACCCATATTTACATATACTCTGATATATTTTGATGTTGGGATATATCGAAAGCATACCGATTATTCCGGATGCTAAGCTATGGACTGGATGGTTATGATACGGGTTGTGTATGAACCGGACCCTTGATTATTAGGCCATAGTTGCCTGGGTACCCTATATGTTGGTTGGGTCTATGCAGTTAGGTATAGATTCGCGCTATATCCTGACTGATTAGAAGGTTATAGTGCATATATTAGTTCTTGTTTCTAGTCACGCTCATTTGGCACTCGCCAATTATGGCAATTATTATTCTTTACAGATACAGATGGTTGTTTAAACCAGCAGATTAAAAGTTCAATTATCCTTCTCTGTTTATACACATATTGTTGCAGGCTTGTTGAGCAATTTTCGGCTCACCCCTATTGTTGTTGTTCACCTTGTTTTTCAGTTAAGGTTGAGAATGAAACCCATCAGAACCCGAGTAGTCAAGAAGTGGGTCAAGTTGCGGGACCCTCTAATTCCAAGAGTGTTTGTCCCTATCCCAGAAGAGAGTTTTGAATTGCCAGAGCAGGTGTAACAGGAAAAGTGGTAGTTGTAATTTAAATAAAAGATGTTTAGTTTAAAATTTGAATTGAAATCTGGTTTGTAAAAAAGAGAGTTTGTAAGATAGTTTATTTAGAATTGTCGTAATAAAGTTGGTAGGTCGTTCTTGTTTTCAATCCTTAACCTTGAAAAGATTCTAAGTAGTAGTAGTACGGGGTAATTATATATTTATATTATGATTGTACAGGTTCAGTAAGTAGTTAGTGTTTATACTGCCCTAAATCTATACTTCGGATTTGGAGGGTGTTATAGTTGGCATCAGAGCTTAGGTTTTGGCCCTTGAAAATAAGAACAGTAGAGTTAAGATAAGATAGGAAGATCACATAAGATAGGAATAATGATATTAGGGTTTGTTAGTTTCTTAGATTAGGAAATTATGAGTTTTATAAATATGATTTGATCTTTTTCTTGTGTTATGGTTATTCTGTTAGATGGCATCTTTAGCGTCATCCTCAGAGTGGACAGTATCGGGTCAAGCAGTACCACTAAGGTCGGTTCAGGCATTTCCACCATTACCGCCACCACCACTATTACCTCAGGGACCAGTACAAGAGCAGTTTCCAGTACCCCCAGTACCAGAGGTACCTGACTTTATTGATTATTTTCCTTATTTTGAGCCAGAGGTACCTGAGTTACCGTCATTAGAGTTTCCGATATTTGACATTCCTGATATGGTTGAATTCCATCAGTAGAAGGAGCTAGATCCTTAGATCCCAGTAGAGCAGCCAGAGATCCCACAGCCACAGCCAGATCCACAGATATTTGAGCCACCAGCTCAGCTAGTATTGTTCCCAGCACCGCTAGCCATTTATACATGTGTGCCTGGGGTATATCAGTTTCGACAGCCTGGGTTCATCGATGAGGTTATCTACCAGCCAGTGCCAATACCTACCAGAGGTTCTCATACAGATCTTCGTGAGCCCCGTACTGTGCCCTATCAGCGGTATGCTAGTTTGAGGGAGGAGATGCAGAAGTGGCAGGACCAGTGTAGGGAGATTCTCGATCTATTTGAGACTAGAGAGTACGAACCAGTGAGGGCATTACAGCCAGACTATATTATGAGGGAGAGACTCTGACAGATACACAAAGCAGTTTCCCAGGAGGTTACTGAGTTGAGACATGAGGATGTTCGCACCGATGCAGTTTATCACAGAGCGATGAGGTTGACCGAGGTGGTGTTAGAGGCACTTCAGCAGGAGATAGGTCGAGTGCCACCTGGATTGTGAGTTCGGCTGACAACAGAGTGTTGTATTATATGTGATATATGTAGATAGAGGCAGCATAGTATGGTGTGACTAGGTTTGTACGTGTGTAGCATCTAGTTTTGACTGGTAGCAGCTGTAGTATGACTGATCTAATATAGACCCTTTTCTATCAAGCACTGACACCTGTAGCTGGTGTTATACATATATATATAAAATGAACCCTTTCCACTTTTTCTTTTCTTTAATTTAAATTTCAGTTTTTTAAGCATTTAAATTTACGTTACTATTTTATAGTTTCATATCTCAAATGATGTTTTATTTAAAACAATGCTGTACCATTTATTTCTCCAAAAAGTTTCAATTATTTCCATGTGATTTAATTAAACACTGAACTGTTTTTAATTTCTTGTTTTGGATATCGATAAATTCTTTTCTTTCCAACTTCAACTGTTTAGATTTATTGTTTACTGTCATATAAATTGTTTCTTTATTTATATCACCTGTTTAATAAACTATTATTAAAAAGAACCATTTGTTTTATTATCAGAACCATGGCACCAAAAAGCACTACACCATATATAATCTATTGCAAGCCCAACATGCATTTGTATTGCATAAAGTGTTACTATAGACAAAAAGCTTGGTAATCTAATGCAATATTTTTTAAAATGGTTACAAAAAAATGAAAAACTGTTACAAGTGCATGATATATTTTGATGAAGTGAACAAAGCTTTGAGCAAATGCAACACTTTTACGAAAGTGTTAAAATACAATTAACACTTACGGTCAACTTGACTGAAAATTTTAGGCAGGCGTTCAATTTTTCTCATTAGCGGGCTTCCAAAATTTGGCACCGACAATATTGGTACCAAAAACAATACTCCAATAAATAAAAACAAAATTTCATTATCACGCTATTTTCTCTCACTCTCTCTATCACCCTCTTTCAATTTCACCTTTCCCCCTATCTCTCACCCATCTATAATACTCATCTCTATCATACTCCTTTTAGACTAATATAAATTAAAGCAAAATCCCATAACACCAAACTCGATTAGTGCTTCGATAAAATTAGGGGTTCGGTTAAAGGTCAGTCTCAAGTATGTTTGATTACATGTATACAAGTGTATGCATATGAATGATTTGAGGAATATATATGATTTTTTGATATAATTAGTAGAGATTATACTGTTGAAATTTTCTTTTATTTGTTTGAAATTTTGTGCTAATTGGGGGTTTATTTTCTGTTAATTAGTAGAAATTATGGATTTATCTTATTTGACTTTTGTTGAATTATAATATGATTTTATACTAATTTATGGGAGTTTTATGTTAATTTTATTGCTACTTCTTTTATTTTTGATAAAAACTTCATGTTGATGTATCTTTTTGTTTTTGTTTTTATCCCATGGTATCTGATTGTTTTGGACAGATTAAGCCAAAGAATTTTATTCAAATGGGCTTTGAAAGTTATTAATTTTCACCTCAGGTCATGGAAGTGAATAAACATCAAATCAATGTGGTTATAATTGGGTGTTTTGATGTGCTTATTAGAAGCAGGTTGAGATTAAATGGATTGAGAAGGTCCTTAATACAAGTTGAATTCGAGGAAGAGGTTGACTTGGTGAATTATTTGAGTCGGAAACTTAAAAATCAGCTTGCAAAGTGAGGATCGGTTGTGAAGCTTGAAGAAACTCACCAATAAAGCAGGTTTGAACCAATATGGGAGGTAACAGCTTAATAGTTTATTTTATGTCATATATATGTTTGATTCATCATGTATGCAACATGATTAGGTGAGACATTATCAATTATATGAGTGTTAGTCCCAAGTTAGTATAACTTTTGGTAGTAATTAATGGATTCCTTGGTATCCCTGCAATTGTACATTAAAAAGATTACTTACACTACAAGAAAAATGTTAATAGACATCACACATTAGACATCGGTCACCCATGCCACCGATGTAAAAGTTTTATTAACATCATGTCACGTAAATATGATGTCTTTCTGTTTTTAAGACATCACTTTTGTTACAACCGTTGTCTAAAATTGAGTGAAAAAAATTTGAATTCACACGGCTCCAATATTTTCCCCCTTAGTCAAAATTTTTCCCACTTACAACAAAATATTCTCCCTCCACGGTCCCATTATTGTAACGTCTGGGAAATCTACATCTGTATTAATTATATCATATTTATAATAAATTATGTGTGTTAATATGTCATTTATGTGTAAGTATCTGTCAAACCCTAATTCTTACGTGTTACGTGCATTTTGTGTCATTCCGGTATTTTAAGATATTTTTCAGATATTTTATTTGCATTTATCGCTTTCATTTCAAACGTTTTACGACCCAAACCATGATTTTAAATCAAGTATTTCAAATAAAATAATGGGGCCTTATTTTTCATCAAACGGCTTTTATCATCGCATTATTCTGAACATCTAGGCATTTTATAAACTTTCTCGTTTTGTGAAAAAATGACTTTTCCGGGCCTCATTGGATGTTAAAAACCCCACAAAAATCACATTTTTATTTTTATAAAATTATAGGACTTTCATTTATATTATTTCTTTGCATTTTTGCATTTTAAAAAGTGTAGAATTTGGGCCTTAATTTTATTTAGGAGTATTAATTTTACTACTATAAATAGCCTAACTTTTATTTAATTATTATAAATTATTAACTAAAAATCTAGAAATTAATTGATTTTCTCTGCAAAACCGAGTCGAGGAATTAAACTGTGATTCTGATCTGATTTCTTCACCAAATCAAGCAGTTCAAGTACTCGAATCAAAGGGTTTGATCTGTTCTTTCTATTTTCACTACTAGAAATTTGTCAATAGACATCGCTTATTAGCCGATGTCTATTTAAAATCCAAGCGATGTCTTTGCATGCGATGAGAAAGGTAGGTGCATTACACATCGCTTATTAGCCGATGTCTATACACAGTTTAGACATCGTTTTTCTTAACAATGTGATGTATTTTTCTTCATTGTATACCTTCACTATGGTTTCAGTTATTCATTCATATGCCATGTATATCATTTTAAACTTATCACATATAAAGCAATATGAATACATTAACATCGAAAAACTTGTTAAACTGATGTGTAACTTAACATATTACATCAGTCTTTTATCAGAAGCGATGTCGTACCTTTCTTTTTTTAATGAAACCGATGTCTTTGTGTGTGTTTAACATCAGTTCTTTCAAAATGTGATATCTATTTTATTGTTTTACATCAGTCATTCTTGTGAGCTGATATATGTGCCTACTTATGACATCAGTTTATTGTATGAAATGTCTTATTTGACTACATTTTACATCAGTTATTTTTTCATGAAGTGATGTTGTTTATTTTTTTTATTCATGAATCCCCTGTTTCAATCAAATGCCCAAAACCCAAACAAGAGTCATTCAAAAACATACCAACTTCCATTTTACCATTCCAAAACCAAATCAAACCAAAACAACGCAAAAACAAACATACATTCATTGATTTACCATAGATTATACCAATTACGTACATATATCCACCACCCACCAAACTTCATAATCCAAACAAAACTACACTAACTGCAAAAGCAAGTACTAGACATCCATCATCGATCATTTACATAGTTCATCCCAACAGAAATACATCTGCTAAACCAGCTGAAGCTCTTCTAAAATTTAACAGCTGCTAAACCAGCTGAAGCTCTATAGAAATTAAACATGAGTTGAGATGAAACCTCGAAAGCAGCAAATCTAAGCTTTGCTTCATCTAGCTCTTTCTGTGATCGCTTGGACGATACCCAGATAGACTGCAACAGAAGTTTTTTAAAAAAAAACATGAGCCTTACTAGACTATTCACAATATCTTAAGCATCTCAAATATTTGCTGAAGATCCGTGTGGACTATATGTATACAACTGATTAGAGAACTCTTAGAATGTAACTTATCATACAATTATTGTATCATTCAACTCAAGATGTTCATATTTCTATGTTATGCAAACAACTAGATGAAATATGAAGAATTCCAAAAAGATTATGATATAGGGGAGAGTCTACCTGTATGGAAAGGACAACAACAATTGTTAAGATCTCCTCGGAACATCCAAGCTCATCTGAAGCTAAGATCATTTTTGAGATCATTGGTTCCTACATAAAGTTAAATATTCTGAGTACTAGAAATCATGAAATCAGTATAAATTGTTTACTATATGGCTAGGTAGGTGGTTTTGCACTTGGATAACAGAGAGAAGTGCAGAAATTATACCAGGCATCTCATGTGTGTGCTCAGGAAGAAAGATAAAATTATTCAATTTTTTAAAAGAAAGATATACTGCAACATACTAATGGAATTTCAGCTATTTGGAAATCAGCTGGTGACGTAAGTTTGGCATCATCATCAAGTGCTCTGAGATGAATACAATATAGTGAATTCTAAGGATCCCCCGTTCCAAGAAGTATTTACAAAGAGAGATCATTGACGAATTAAGTTTAACATTCCATGCAAGAATCTTAGATGTTTATACAGGAAAGGAATATTAAAATTATGAAAAGAAACACTATATTGCACTTAACATGAGGTGATTTGTTACACAGGCATAGAAGAATTAATTATTATGCAACATGAGGTGACACAGGCAAGGAGTACGTCATAAGATACAGTTCCGACAACTTTGAGCATGGGTTGGAACCTTAATTTCTATCTTATTTGACCAAAACAAAATAGTGGTTTTAAATATATCAGTAGCTTCCACGCATTAATGTAAAACAGTACAGGATTACTCCAATTTCAAGCGTAATTTCGAAAGAAATTTCAAGACATCACCCTATTGTTTATAAGGTAACATTATTGATATTTGTAACTTGTAAGTATCTAGATACACTATTGAAACAGAAGACACTCCCTTCCACAACCCTTTCCATAAGCAAATGATACTCAAAAGTCAAACATGTGAGTGGATATTGTTCAAAGAATGATAGAACACATAATTTAAATATAATGCTTACAGGCATATTGCATACAGATTATAACTGTTATGCAAGCAAATTCTTACAACTTCTACATTCAAATGTAATAGAGTACACACCTGAATCACT
>NW_027419677.1:0-140809 GCF_009905375.1 Apium graveolens | reverse complement strand
AGTAGGTATATAAAACCACCATCACCATTTGGAAACCTCTTTTGAGCTCTTTCAAAAAGCCTCGGCAAAGCTTTGCGTGATAAAAAAAATAAAGAAGCAATTTTTTAGAGGAGACAATGTGAAAAGAAATGCTTACATGATACTTAATTTTATGTCACCTTTCGTTTTCTTTTTGACTTCAGTTCATCAATCCTTGCTTTAATATCCGAAGATACACTGTCATCAAGACATTTAATAACAGTCAGTTAACAGTTCATCAGATAAATTCCAGAAAATATGTCCAAACATCAGCCCCCTCTTTCAAATGCAATAACAAATAAATCACACATTTTTGCAATAATGATTTCAGTACAAATAATAATAACATCTTATAGAAAGCAAAGAAGCACCCTATGGGAATGTAGAATCAAAACGCTTCAGAGCTGGCAAGATGATTACGAGTTCTGTAAATAACATTGTTGTAATCTAATTCATGTGTCATAAATATGAATTCAATGAGATGAAGATGAACACATAATCACAGATAAACATAGCATGTAGTGATGCACCCACCAACATCATTAGATCAAAGAAATCTAGTATTGAAATTGTGGCTAAGCTGAATAATATCACTATTAGTTGTATTTATAATTACAAGATGTAAACACCTGCAGTAGATCTTTAACAATTTTACACACCATAGCAACACAGAAGGACATGTGCGTCCTACACCCACACCATACACTTAAAAAATACAGAGGACTAGTAAATATAACAACATCCGAGTTTATCACAAAGAAAAACTTATCATAAACACGGATAAAATCACAAAGAAAAGCATTAAAACTAATCATCATATATGTCATCTCAAACACATCCCTCTATATATACTCTAAGTACATACCACTCAAGTAATAATGGTTGTGGCTTATACCTTACTAAAGTTAAATATTGGAATCAATCATTAACCAAATATATTCATTCTATTTAATATCAAGTGCAAACAAAAGTTTTGTAATAATTAAACATATAAAAATACATAACAGCATCTTGGCTGCTGGACTCCACAGAAAACTCAGTTGGCCTCCAGATTTTAACAAATCCATAATAGATTTGTTACAGTGAATTTGGTGGAACTTAGTTGAATCAGAGGACCTAGCTACCATAAAAATGTCAGATGAAAACAAGGTGTTTAGAGCCGCTAACAAGTCGTCAATATAGCCAACAAACCCTGTACAGAAACTCTACGCACACTATACCAAAATGACCATATCTCTTGACTCAAATATGATTTTAAGCTAATTCTTTCCCGAGTAGAATCTTGACTCGAGAATCAATCTAAACAACAAAGATTTACAAAACAGAACTTAGCTATATTAAACAGCTATACTTACAACATATAGGACAATAGATAAATTTGAGAAAACAGTTTTTACAAATAATTTTAACATTTAACAATTAATTAAATTCATAATATCTATTAATCAAATCATCAAACACTTAGCATGCAAACCATATAATTGAATCTTAATATCTCAATATTATCATAACAATAATAAGCACGATTACAGAATCAAATATCTTCAAACACCATGTTCTCTAGGAGGTCCAATCTGTAATGCAACTCAACCTAATTAAATTATCAATACAATTACACCTATCATTTAGAAAGGAAATAAAAATGGCACAACAAAGACACAGTGAAACCAAGATATGACCTAAACTGACTTCCTTATTAAATAATTTACACGCTTAAGTTTCTAAATCCATTATCATCCAAGTCTAACAAATTTTTCCACCACACAAAACTGAAAATTTCCCTAACAATAAAACTACCCAAATCATCACCTTGGCCATATCAATCAAAGCACAAAGTTAACCATAAGCCAACACAGACAAGAAACAAATACATAAAATTATATTTCCCAACGCAAACAACTAACAAATATACACACCCGTACATATACGCAAGCAAGTATCAAAGAGTGAAAGATAAAAAAGACCGGACTCGAGCCTCAAATCGAACAAATTTGAACAGACAGATGGTGGTGCCATATTATCTAGAGAGACACGGTCGGGTGAGGGAATAGAGGATGGAGAAAGATGAGTCAGAAAGATTAAGAAATTGAGAGAATGAGAGAGATATTCAGAGCTAAGTAATTGAGAGAATGAGATAGATATTGAGAGATTATAAGAGAGATAGAGTAAAATAAAAAGAAAGGAGGAAAAATAAAAGAATCTGGCACGTATCACCCACTCTCACTGCCACGTACCCATTCGCGCCTGCCCAACCTGAATTTTGACGCCCGCTTTTAATTTTAAAGATATAATTCGCGGATAAAAACAAATTGAAATAATTCCCAAGTAATTTTAAAATCCCATAAATAAAAAACTAGTAAAATGAAATTTTCTGAACTTTTTAAAGAAATTTTGAATTTAACATCGAATTAACAAATATTTATGATCGGAATTAAATTTGAGACTGAATATTTGACGAAATATTATTTTTCTAATAATATTCAGATTTATGAAAATTAAACTTTATTATTCCTACTAAATACAAACACAAATTAATAAAATGACACCCCCAACCGAAGCAACAATTAATAACACGAATATTCAACACATAATTAATATTTAACACTGAACACATAAATTGCCTAATCATCTTTTATTTAATAATACGAAAAAAACAAAGTCTTTATACATATATTCAAATTAGTCACATGCGCAAGGTCTTTCGAATAAGGTCAATATCTCATGAAACTTTTATAAAGCGTTTGATAAAGCGCAAGAGAAAGGAAATTATGTCAGAGGTCATAAAAGATAATTCAATTCAGAGGAAAAAGTCTAGATTAAAATGTTGGAAGATTGAAACAATTACGTCAAAGACGACAATGAAGGAGAGGAAGGTAAAGTTGTTAGTGGAAAAATCTTTGGATTATCTTTGGAATGAATCCAAAGATTTTTTTTATATGCACCCGATATAAAACTCCCAATTATATTAATTGAGACTGTTGTTTTTAGAATTTTGAATTTTTGGGTTACGCGCTACTTAGATTTTTTGGGCTCTATTATAAATTACAAAAGTACGGTTGGGACCATCTTATAGCCCACACAAAGCTTATGAATTTTATTCTTCGGAAATGGTCCAGTAAGTAGAATTCAATAAAAGCATCATGGAAACTGGAGAGACCTGACAATAACGAATTTTATTAGAGAATCATAGTCGGTTTAGAAGTCTGACTTGTACATTTATGAATAATAATATATTTATAAAATTAAAATAGGGATCAGATATTTTATTAGTTTAAGAAATATTAGAGACACATACGATGTAGAGAGTATATAGTTATGATTTTTTACAGAGATAATGAAGAAAGATTTTAGTCTTGTGATAAAACTGAAGATTACATGTTCTTATTAGATTAATTATATTTCTTTATTTTCTTAGTTTTATAACTCGTATAATTATTATTCAGTAGTCATTTATAGGGCAGAGAAGGGTAGCCATGTTTACAATATAATTTTAGCACAATTTTTATGTGATTTGATTAATTATGCCTATTATAGTTATTTATATTTTCATTATTAATTTAAGTAATCGGGCGATATAATGTATTAATTAGATGAAAATGCGAGCAATAAATAGGATATTTTACTCATTAGAGACACATATATGGTTATCATAATTTGAAGTGAGAGTGGGATAAATAATGGAATTTTTAGAGGATTAATACTCGAGAGATATTAACAATTGCTTTAATTGGGCGATTAATTGAATTAACAAAAGTTATTGACATGAAAGCGTGTTTCCACATTGTTAGTACTTGAGACAAATTTACATAATCTTAGTTATATGCCCACTTTAGTTGCTTTAGCTTAGGATCTAAGTATTTCATAACCATAATAGACATAATTGCCCTAGGTTTTTATATTCATTGTTTAACATAATTAGTTTAGTACTGATTTAGTTGTAATACTTACCTAGAAAAATATGTATCACACAATCATTTTGTTGTTGAACCAATGTAAAAGTAATTGAGTCGACTAAACATATCTCCTTGTGTATATGACCCACTTGCCACTTTGTAATTTTCAAATAATCAAAATGGACTAAGTTCTATAATTTGTTTTTGTAATATTTAGTTCATTTGGTTCATGGGCCTCTTCACAATAAATCCAAAAGAAATTATGCTTATTTGATTATTGAGATTTTGTTTAACTTTCACTATGTTCTATCTATAAGATAGGTTCGTAAAATTACAATTACGGTCCAATCTACAGCGAGGACAGTTCATTGATATTTTATTTCTCGGTCGGCCCAATTCGAGTATGTTCTCGAGTATTCTGTACCCTTCAAAATGCTGAATATATGTATATGTTTCTCACATTCTTTAATCACTTATTCTTTGCAGTCATCTCGCCAGTTCGTTAGTTCCCCATTTTCTTTTTGAGTTTCTTCACATATCACTAATTTTAATATCGGGTTTTAATCCATCTCCTAATTTTTCCTCAATCTATATCAACCACATCTACGGTGTCCATAATACTTACCATCATGACTTTTTGGATTCAAATTGGTAAGTGATGGCTCAACCTAATTTTTTGAAAATTTATATCTTCTAGATGCCGACACTCATAATTACTTTATTCTTGATCATCGGACCGTATTTAGCTAAATAGAGATGTCAAATCTTGAATATTTTTTTACGCTAAGATTTTACCTTTAATTTATATACATTTCTGTCATTTGTTGAAATTATAGTGCTTAATATTAATATATATTATTTGGCTTGAGTTCTTGGACTCATTTGAATTTTGAATGTGATTCAAAATTTATTTATTGTTTAGTATTAGTTCTCAATGGATGTAATTTCTAATCAAATCCAGTCCTCATATTCATGTTTCGATTTTTTTTATAGAGAAGTGAATACACCATGATAATAATACTTTACATTTGTAAATTAGCACTAATTTTTAACTCCATTTGGTTTGAGTTTTGTCGGTAAAATACACACGTCAAATCTTTGTAATCTTTTCTTTTATCTATAATTTATTGTTCATTGTAAAAGGGCACTTGATATATTGCTTGATTTCCATTGGTAGATACAGGACGTTTGCCAAAAAACAATGAAGAAAATGCTCCCCAAAGAATTAAGGTGGAACACTCCTTGGTAAGTAAAAATCTTCTTTTAGCATCCTATAGTTTGTGTTTTTTTAGTGTTTTAATGGCCTAAGTAAAAGTTTTAGGGAATTAAAAAAGATGTTTTAGATCCATTGATTTATTTTTCATTGGGTATTAACCTTTTTTTGTCCCATTTAAAAACAACAGTAAATGAAATGTAAGATTAATCTTTTTTGACCAGCCTGACCACAGTTCTTCCCATCCCAGACCAAGTTTTTCTTTCTGCATTCTCAGATCACATTTTCCCTGATCTTTACGGGAGGGTCTGTTCCAGAATTATGAAGCTCTTCATTTTTTCTCTCTATGTCTGATTCACTTGCATGACGAGTTACAATGCAGTTTAATTTGGTCCTATCATCCATTGGGAGGTTATGGATGTAACATCTTTTCCTTGTTGCTGCATAAATGTGAAGCGAGTCCCCGAATTCCGGTTCAATGTCGTAAAGTTCTTTTCTGATGGTTTCCCGCACCCCTTACTCAACAAGTACAACTAAACATCTATCTTAATTGTTTAAAAATCAAAAGCTTGATATATTTTTAATTGTATAATTGAATTCATATTAGTTTTTGTAATAATTAATAAAACTACTTATATATATATATGTACATAATAAAACATTAGAAAAAAATATGTATGGTACAAAAACGTATTAACTTATGAATGGTGTTTAATGCCTAAATTTTTAAAAGGTTATGACTTTGATAATATAAAATTTTCAGAAGACACTTAATATTAAAATATAAATATTATAGGCAAGTTAATTTTAATTTTCTGACTAAACTAAAACCGGTTGGTTATAATTGTTAATTAATTTGTTATTCAAATTTTAACAAAAATTCAAATCCCCCCAAACATTTCATGAAAATTTTAAATTTCAGCTGAAACTAAAACCCACTTAAATCCGTTGGTTATAGTCATCAATTGGATGATTTTGTACGCGGATTATACAATTTTCCAAGAAAATTTAAATATCCACAATAAATGATTTTATTAAAATTTAATTTTTTTTGCCTAAACTAAAACAAAATAAAATTGGTTCCATTAAATGGGGCGTATTGTACGACCGCTTATTCAAATTTTCAAGATAATTTAAATTCCCCCTCCTAAAAATTAGACGAACAGTACAAGAAATTCCCAATCATACAAAGTTCCATACACAACGGTTAAAAAAACCGGTCGTCCTAAAAAATATTCAACAGTGAATTGATTTGGCATAACAGTTTCCTCACAGGAATAGAAAATTCTTGAAAAAGTCCACGTCCCAAAAATGAGATTCGTTCATGACTAACCATAAATTTATTGAAAAGATCTTTAACACCATCCAACCATACCGATGCCAAGATATATCGATTTTAGTCATAAAAAAATTAAAAAATATTACAAGTTCATAATACAAAATAGAAATACCAGGTAAATTCCTGATTTACAGATAATTTTTGTAAATATTTTTTTCGACAATCTAATTGTATGGAAATAAGATGTATTGATTTTAATAAAAAGAAAAAAATACAAAAAAAAATTAAATTTATCTTGCATGACGGGAATAGAAAACTTTAGCACAAGTCTGATGCCAAAACACGAGATTTGTTCCTAATTAACTAGATTATTTTTTAAACAATTTTTTCGACGATTCAACCATACGGGTGTTAAGTTATAACGATTTTAGTCAAAAGAAAAAATAATAAAAAAATTTCAAATTCATCTTGCATGACACTAATAGAAAAATCTAGAAAAAGTCCAACTCCCCATACGAGATTTGTTCCTGATAAACAACAGAATTTTTTAATGATTTTTTCTACGATCCAGGATGTCAAAATATATCCACTGTAGTCATATGAAAAAATTACAAAAAAAATCAAATTCATCTTGCATGACAGTAATAGAAAATTATAGAAAAAGTCCAACTCCATAACATAAGAATTCCGAGTTAACCAGATTATTTTTTAAATATTTTTTCGATGATCCGACTGTACAGATATTAACATGTATCGACTTTAGTCATCATAAAAATTTATGATAACATTTCAAATTCATCTTGACGGGGCATAGAAAAAGTTATGAAAAGTCTTACTCTCGGGATTTGTTCCCGATTAACTAGGAATTTTTTTTAACAATTTTTTCGATAATCTAATCCAACATATATTAAGATATATGGATTTTAGTCATAAGAAAAAATTACAAAAAAAAATAAATTCATCTTGCATGACGGGAATAGAAAACTCTAGGACAAGTCTGATGCCAAAACACGAGATTTGTTCCTAATTAACTAGATTATTTTTTAAACAATTTTTTCGACAATTCAACCATACGGGTGTTAAGTTATAACGATTTTAGTCAAAAGAAAAAATAACAAAAAAATTTCAAATTCATCTTGCATGACACTAATAGAAAAATCTAGAAAAAGTCCAACTCCCCATATTAGATTTGTTCCTGATAAACAACAGAATTTTTTAATGATTTTTTCAACGATCCAGGATGTCAAAATATATCCATTGTAGTCATATGAAAAAATATATGAAAAAATTACAAAAAAAATCAAATTCATCTTGCATGACAGTAATAGAAAATTATAGAAAAAGTCCAACTCCGTAACATAAGAATTCCGAGTTAACCAGATTATTTTTTAAACATGTTTTCGATGATCCGACTGTACAGATATTAACATGTATCGACTTTAGTCATCATAAAAATTTATGATAACGTTTCAAATTCATCTTGACGGGGAATAGAAAAAGTTAAGAAAAGTCTTACTCTCGGGATTTGTTCCCGATTAACTAGGAATTTTTTTTAGTAATTTTTTCGATAATCTAATCCAACGTATATTAAGATAGATGGATTTTAGCCATAAGAAAAAATTACAAAAAAAAATCAAATTCATCTTGCATGAAAAGAATATAAAAATTAAGAAAATGTGTGACTCCCAAAACAACAGATTTTTTTTCCGTTTAACTAGATAAATTTTTTAACAAATTTTTGAACCATCCAACCTCATGTTAAGATATAATTATTTTAATCATAAGAAAAAATTACAAAAGAATTTCAAATTCATCTTGAATAATAGGATTAGAAAAATTTAGGAAAGAAACATGAGATTTGTTCCTACTAGATGTTAAAATAATGAGATGGGAGAATGATATAGAACAGAAAAATTGGATGAAGATAGGAAGTAATACACCTCTGCAAGAAAAGTAGCAAGACTTTGTATTTACCTCTACATTAGAAACTGAGATAAAAAGTGATTGTTTTTTATGAAATATCTCTTCCATAAGTTTATTCAATTTATATAAACTTTTCATGTGTATCTTAATATGTTCTAGGAACTAGAAAAATGGTTGAATATATTATTTATGACCAAAATGTTTATCAAATTATGTCCAGATGACTAGACTCTTATAATTGAAGAATGCCAAGAGATTAATAAACCCCTACAAGTACACGTACATGTTCTATGTCCATATTGTTAAAGTTACTAATAGACATATCCCAAACTGTCATGAATTACATTTACAATAACTAATTGCGTATAGATGAATAATTTGTCTAACAAACTAATAAGATGTACCTTGTAGAGCAAGTAGGTATATAAAACCATCATCACCATTTGGAAACCTCTTTTGAGCTCTTTGAAAAAGCCTCGGCAAAGCTTTGCCTGATAAAAAAAATAAAGAAGCATTTTTTTAGAGGAGACAATGGGAAAAGAAATGCTTACATGATACTTAATTTTATGTCACCTTTCGTTTTCTATTTTTGACTTCAGTTCATCAATCCTTGCTTTAATATCCGAAGATACACTGTCATCAAGACATTTAATAACAGTCAGTTAACAGTTCATCAGATAAATTGCAGAAAATATGTCCAAACATCAGCCCCCTCTTTCAAATGCAATAACAAATAAATCACACATTTTTGCAATAATGATTTCAGTACAAAATAATAATAACATCTTATAGAAAGCAAAGAAGCACCCTATGGGAATGTAGAATCAAAACGCTTCAGAGCTGGCAAGATGATTACGAGTTCTGTAAATAACATTGTTGTAATCTAATTCATGTGTCATAAATATGAATTCAATGAGATGAAGATGAACACATAATCACAGATAAACATTGCATGTAGTGATGCACCCACCAACAGCATTAGATCAAAGAAATCTAGTAATTGAAATTGTGGCTAGAGCTGAATAATATCACTATTAGTTGTATTTATAAATTACAAGATGTAAACACATGCAGTAGATCTTTAACAATTTTACACACAATAGCAACACAGAGACATGTGCGTCGCACACCCAGACCTATACACTTAAAAAAATACAGAGGACTAGTAAATATAACAACATCCGAGTTTATCACAAAGAAAAACTTATCATAAACACGGATAAAAACACAAAGAAAAGCGTTAAAACTAATCAATCATATATGTCATCTCAAACACATCCCTATATATACTCATAAGTACATAACCACTCAAGTAATAATGACGTGTGCTTATACCTTACTAAAGTTATAATAATTAGAATCAATCATTAACCAAATATATTCATTCTAATTTAATATCAAGTGCAAACAAAAGTTTTGTAAATAATTAAACATATAAAAACACATAACAACATCTTGGCTGCTGGACTCTATAGAAACTCAGTTGGCCTCCAGATTTTTAACAAATCCATAAATAGGTTTGTTACAGTGAAATTTGGTGGAGACTTAGTTGAATCAGAGACCTAGCTACCATAAAAATGTCAGATGAAAATAAGGTGTTTAGAGCCGCTAACAAGTCGTCAATATAGCCAACAAACCCTGTCCAGAAACTCTACGCACACTATACCAAAATGACCATATCTCTTGACTCAAATATGATTTTAAGCTAATTCTTTAGCGAGTAGAATCTTGACTCGAGAATCAATCTAAACACAAAAGAGTTACAAAACAGAACTTAGCTATATTAAACAGCTATACTTACAACATATAGGACAATATATAAATTTGAGAAAACAGGTTTTACAAATAATTTTAACATTTAACAATTAATTAAACCCATAATCTCTATTAATCAAATCATCAAACACTTAGCATGCAAACCATATAATTGAATCTTAATATCTCAATATTATCATAACAATAATAAGCACGATTACAGAATCAAATATCTTCAAACACCATGTTCTCTAGGAGGTCCAATCTATAATGCAACTCAACCGAATTAAATTATCAATACAATTGCACCTATCATTTAGAAAGGAAATAAAAATGGCACAACAAAGACACAGTGAAACCAAGATATGACCTAAACTGATTTCCTTATTAAATAATTTACACGCTTAAGTTTCTAAATCCATTATCATCCAAGTCTAACAAATTTTTCCACCACACAAAACTGAAAATTTCTCTAACAATAAAACTACCCAAATCATCACCTTGACCATATCAATCGAAGCACAAAGTTAACCATAAGCCAACACAAACAAGAAACAAATACATAAAATTATATTTCCCAACGCAAACAACTAACAAATATACACACCCGTACATATACGCAAGCAAGTATCAAAGAGTGAAAGATAAAAAAGACCGGACTCGAGCCTCAAATCGAACAAATTTGAACAGACAGATGGTGGTGCCATATTATCTAGAGAGACACGGTCGGGTGAGGGAATAGAGGATGGAGAAAGATGAGTCAGAAAGATTAAGAAATTGAGAGAATGAGAGAGATATTTAGAGATAAGTAATTGAGAGAATGAGATAGATATTGAGAGATTATAAGAGAGATAGAGTAAAACAAAAAGAAAGGAGGAATAATAAAAGAATCTGGCACGTATCACCCACTCTCACTGCCACGTACCCATTCCCGCCTGCCCAACCTGAATTTTGACGCCCGCTTTTAATTTTAACGATACAATTCGCGGATAAAAACAAATTGAAATAATTCCCAAGTAATTTTAAAATCCCATAAATAAAAAACTAGTAAAATGAAATTTTCTGAACTTTTTAAAGAAATTTTGAATTTAACATCGAATTAACAAATAATTATGATCGGAATTAAATTTGAGACTGAATATTTGACGAAATATTATTTTTCTAATAATATTCAGATTTATGAAAATTAAACTTTATTATTCCTACTAAATACAAACACAAATTAATACAATGACACCTCCAACCGAAGCAACAATTAATAACACGAATAATTCAACACATAATTAATATTTAACACTGAACACATAAATTGCCTAATCATCTTTTATTTAATAATACGAAAAAAACAATGTCTTTATACATATATTCAAATTAGTCACATGCGCAAGGTCTTTCGAATAAGGTCAATATCTCATGAATCGTTTATAAAGCGGTTGATAAAGCGCAAGAGAAAGGAAATTATGTTAGAGGTCGTAAAAGATAATTCAATTCAGAGGAAAAAGTCTAGATTAAAATGTTGGAAGATTGAAACAATTACGTCAAAGACGACAATGAAGGAGAGGAAGGTAAAGTTGTTAGTGGAAAAATCTTTGGATTATCTTTGGAATGAATCCAAAGATTTTTTTTATATGCACCCGATATAAAACTCCCAATTATATTAATTGAGACTGTTGGTTTTAGAATTTTGAATTTTTGGGTTACGCGCTACTTAGATTTTTTGGGCTCTATTATAAATTACAAAAGTCCGGTTGGGACCATCTTATAGCCCACACAAAGCTTATGAATTTTATTCTTCGGAGATGGTCCAATAAGGAGAATTCAATAAAAGCATCATAGAAACTGGAGAGACCTGACAATAACGAATTTTATTAGAGAATCATAGTCGGTTTAGAAGTCTGACTTGTACATTTATGAATAATAATATATTTGTAAAATTAAAATAGGGATCAGATATTTTTATTAGTTTAAGAAATATTAGAGACACATACGATGTAGAGAGTATATAGTTATGATTTTTTACAGAGATAATAAAGAAAGATTTTAGTCTTGTGATAAAACTGAAGATTACATGTTCTTATTAGATTAATTATATTTCTTTATTTTCTTAGTTTTATAACTCGTATAATTATTATTCAGTAGTCATTTATAGGGCAAAGAAGGGTAGCCATGTTTACAATATAATTTTAGCACAATTTTTATGTGATTTGATTAATTATGCCTATTATAGTTATTTATATTTTCATTATTAATTTAAGTAATCGGGCGATATAATGTATTAATTAGATGAAAATAGGAGTAATAAATAGGATATTTTACTCATTAGAGACACAAATATGGTTATCATAATTTGAAGTGAGAGTGGGATAAATAATGGAATTTTTAGAGGATTAATACTCGAGAGATATTAACAATTGCTTTAATTGGGCGATTAATTGAATTAACAAAAGTTATTGACATGAAAGCGTGTTTCCACATTGTTAGTACTTGAGACAAATTTACATAATCTTAGTTATATGCCCACTTTAGTTGCTTTAGCTTAGGATCTAAGTATTTCATAACCATAATAGACATAATTGCCCTAGGTTTTTATATTCATTGTTTAACATAATTAGTTTAGTGCTGATTTAGTTGTAATACTTACCTAGAAAAATATGTATCACACAATCATTTTGTTGTTGAACCAATGTAAAAGTAATTGAGTCGACTAAACATATCTCCTTGTGTATATGACCCACTTGCCACTTTGTAATTTTCAAATAATCAAAATGGACTAAGTTCTATAATTTGTTTTTGTAATATTTAGTTCATTTGGTTCATGGGCCTCTTCACAATGAATCCAAAAGAAATTATGCTTATTTGATTGTTGGGATTTTGTTTAACTTTCACTACGTTCTATCTATAAGATAGGTTCGTAAAATTACAATTACGGCCCAATCTACAGCGAGGACAGTTCATTGATATTTTATTTCTCGGTCGGCCCAATTCGAGTATGTTCTCGAGTATTCTGTACCCTTCAAAATGCTGAATATATGTATATGTTTCTCACATTCTTTAATCACTTATTCTTTGCAGTCATCTCGCCAGTTCGTTAGTTCCCCATTTTCTTTTTGAGTTTCTTCACATATCACTAATTTTAATATCGGGTTTTAATCCATCTCCTAATTTTTCCTCAATCTATATCAACCACATCTACGGTGTCCATAATACTTACCATCATGACTTTTTGGATTCAAATTGGTAAGTGATGGCTCAACCTAATTCTTTGAACATTTATATCTTCTAGATGCCGACACTCATAATTACTTTATTCTTAATCATCGGACCGTATTTAGCTAAATAGAGATGTCAACTCTTGAATATTTTTTTACGCTAAGATTTTACCTTTAATTTATATACATTTCTGTCATTTGTTGAAATTATAGTGCTTAATATTAATATATATTATTTGGCTTGAGTTCTTGGACTCATTTGAATTTTGAATGTGATTCAAAATTTATTTATTGTTTAGTATTAGTTCTCAATGGATGTAATTTCTAATCAAATCCAGTCCTCATATTCATGTTTCGATTTTTTTTATAGAGAAGTGAATACACCATGATAATAATACTTTACATTTGTAAATTAGCACTAATTTTTAACTCCATTTGGTTTACATTTTGTCGGTAAAATGCACACGTTAAATCTTTGTAATCTTTTCTTTTATCTATAATTTATTGTTTGTTGTAAAAGGGCACTTAATATATTGCTTGATTTCCATTGGTAGATACATGACGTTTGCCAAAAAACAATGAAGAAAATGCTCCCCAAAGAATTAAGGTGGACCACTCCTTGGTAAGTAATAATCTTCTTTTAGCATCCTATAGTTTGTGTTTTTTTAGTGTTTTAATGGCCTTAGTAAAAGTTTTAGGGAATTAAAAAAGATGTTTTGGATCCATTGATTTATTTGTCATTGGGTATTAACCTTTTTTTGTCACATTTAAAAACAACAGTAAATGAAATGTAAGATTAATCTTTTTTGACCAGCCTGACCACAGTTCTTCCCATCCCAGACCAAAGTTTTCTTTCTGCACTCTCAGATCACATTTTCCCTGATCTTTACGGGAGGGTCTGTTCCTGAATTACGAAGCTCTTCATTTTTTCTCTCTACGTCTGATTCACTTGCATGACGAGTTACAATGCAGTTTAATTTGGTCCTGTCATCCATTGGGAGGTTATGGATGTAACATCTTTTCCTTGTTGCTGCATAAATGTGAAGCGAGTCCCCGAATTCCGGTTCAATGTCGTAAAGTTCTTTTGTGATGGTTTCCCGCACCCCTTACTCAGCAAGTACAACTAAACATCTATCTTAATTGTTTAAAAATCAAAAGCTTGATATATTTTTAATTGTATAATTGAATTCATATTAGTTTTTGTAATAATTAATAAAACTACTTATATATATATGTACATAATAAAACATTAGAAAAAAATATGTATGGTACAAAAACGTATTAACTTATGAATGGTGTTTAATGCCTAAATTTTTAAAAAGTTATGACTTTGATAAGATAAAATTTTCAGAAGACACTTAATATTAAAATATAAATATTATAGGCAAGTTAATTTTAATTTTCTGACTAAACTAAAACCGGTTGGTTATAATTGTTAATTAATTTGTTATTCAAATTTTAACAAAAATTCAAATCCCCCCAAACATTTCATGAAAATTTTAAATTTCAGCTGAAACTAAAACCCACTTAATTCCGTTGGTTATAGTCATCAATTGGATGATTTTGTACGCGGATTATACAATTTTCCACGAAAATTTAAATATCCACAATAAATGATTTTATTAAAATTTAATTTTTTTTGCCTAAACTAAAACAAAATAAAATTGGTTCCATTAAATGGGGCGTATTGTACGACCGGTTATTCAAATTTTCAAGATAATTTAAATTCCCCCTCCTAAAAATTAGACGAACAGTACAAGAAATTCCCAATCATACAAAGTTCCATACACAACGGTTAAAAAAACCGGTCGTCCTAAAAAATATTCAACAGTGAATTGATTTGGCATAACAGTTTCCTCACAGGAATAGAAAATTCTTGAAAAAGTCCACGTCCCAAAAATGAGATTCATTCATGATTAACCATAAATTTATTGAAAAGATCTTTAACACCATCCAACCATACCGATGCCAAGATATATCGATTTTAGTCATAAAAAAATTAAAAAATATTACAAGTTCATAATACAAAATAGAAACACCAGGTAAATTCCTGATTTACAGATAATTTTTGTAAATATTTTTTTCGACAATCTAATTGTATGGAAATAAGATGTATTGATTTTAATAATAAGAAAAAATTACAAAAAAAAATTAAATTTATCTTGCATGACGGGAATAGAAAACTTTAGCACAAGTCTGATGCCAAAACATGAGATTTGTTCCTAATTAACTAGATTATTTTTTAAATAATTTTTTCGACGATTCAACCATACGGGTGTTAAGTTATAACGATTTTAGTCAAAAGAAAAAATAATAAAAAAATTTCAAATTCATCTTGCATGACACTTATAGAAAAATCTAGAAAAAGTCCAACTCCCCATACGAGATTTGTTCCTGATAAACAACAGAATTTTTTAATGATTTTTTCTACGATCCAGGATGTCAAAATATATCCATTGTAGTCATATGAAAAAATTACAAAAAAAATCAAATTCATCTTGCATGACAGTAATAGCAAATTATAGAAAAAGTCCAACTCCATAACATAAGAATTCCGAGTTAACCAGATTATTTTTTAAATATTTTTTCGATGATCCGACTGTACAGATATTAACATGTATCGACATTAGTCATCATAAAAATTTATGATAACATTTCAAATTCATCTTGACGGGGAATAGAAAAAGTTAAGAAAAGTCTTACTCTCGGGATTTGTTCCCGATTAACTACGAATTTTTTTTAACAATTTTTTCGATAATCTAATCCAACGTATATTAAGATATATGGATTTTAGTCATAAGAAAAAATTACAAAAAAAAATTAAATTCATCTTGCATGACGGGAATAGAAAACTCTAGGACAAGTCTGATGCCAAAACACGAGATTTGTTCCTAATTAACTAGATTATTTTTTAAACAATTTTTTCGACAATTCAACCATACGGGTGTTAAGTTATAACGATTTTAGTCAAAAGAAAAAATAACAAAAAAATTTCAAATTCATCTTGCATGAAACTAATAGAAAAATCTAGAAAAAGTCCAACTCCCCATATTAGATTTGTTCCTGATAAACAACAGAATTTTTTAATGATTTTTTCAACGATCCAGGATGTCAAAATATATCCATTGTAGTCATATGAAAAAATTACAAAAAAAATCAAATTCATCTTGCATGACAGTAATAGAAAATTATAGAAAAAGTCCAACTCCGTAACATAAGAATTCTGAGTTAACCAGATTATTTTTTAAACATGTTTTCGATGATCCGACTGATATTAACATGTATCGACTTTAGTCATCATAAAAATTTATGATAACGTTTCAAATTCATCTTGACGGGGAATAGAAAAAGTTAAGAAAAGTCTTACTCTCGGGATTTGTTTCGGATTAACTAGGAATTTTTTTTAACAATTTTTTCGATAATCTAATCCAACATATATTAAGATATATGGATTTTAGCCATAAGAAAAAATTACAAAAAAAAATCAAATTCATCTTGCATGAAAAGAATATAAAAATTAAGAAAATGTGTGACACCCAAAACAACAGATTTTTTTTCCGTTTAACTAGATAAATTTTTTAACAAATTTTTGAACCATCCAACCTCATGTTAAGATATAATTAATTTAATCTTAAGAAAAAATTACAAAAGAATTTCAAATTCATCTTGAATAATAGGATTAGAAAAATTTAGGAAAGAAACTATGAGATTTGTTCGTACTAGATGTTAAAATAATGAGATGGGAGAATGATATAGAACATAAGAATTCGAAGAACATAGGAAGTAATACACCTCTGCAAGAAAAGTAGCAAGACTTTGTATTTACCTCTACATTAGAAACTGAGATAAAAAGTGATTTTTTTTTAAGAAATATCTCTTCCATAAGTTTATTCAATTTATATAAACTTTTCATGTGTATCTTAATATGCTCTAGGAACTAGAAAAATGGTTGAATATATTATTTATGACCAAAATGTTTATCAACTTATGTCCAGATGACTAGACTCTTATAATTCAATTCAAGAATGCCAAGAGATTAATAAACCACTACAAGTACACGTACATGTTCTATGTCAATATTGTTAAAGTTACTAATAGACATATCCCAAGCTGTCATGAATTACATTTACAATAACTCATTGCGTATAGATGAATAATCTGTCTAACAAACTAATAAGATGTACCTTGTAGAGCAAGTAGGTATATAAAACCACCATCACCATTTGGAAACCTCTTTTGAGCTCTTTGAAAAAGCCTCGGCAAAGCTTTGCCTGATAAAAAAAATAAAGAAGCATTTTTTTAGAGGAGAAAATGGGAAAAGAAATGCTTACATGATACTTAATTTTATGTCACCTTTAGTTTTCTATTTTTGACTTTAGTTCATTAATCCTTGCTTTAATATCCGAAGATACACTGTCATCAAGACATTTAATAACAGTCAGTTAACAGTTCATCAGATAAATTGCAGAAAATATGTCCAAACATCAGCCCCCTCTTTCAAATGCAATAACAAATAAATCACACATTTTTGCAATAATGATTTCAGTACAAAATAATAATAACATCTTATAGAAAGCAAAGAAGCACCCTATGGGAATGTAGAATCAAAACGCTTCAGAGCTGGCAAGATGATTACGAGTTCTGTAAATAACATTGTTGTAATCTAATTCATGTGTCATAAATATGAATTCAATGAGATGAAGATGAACACATAATCACAGATAAACATAGCATGTAGTGATGCACCCACCAACAGCATTAGATCAAAGAAATCTAGTAATTGAAATTGTGGCTAGAGCTGAATAATATCACTATTAGTTGTATTTATAAATTACAAGATGTAAACACATGCAGTAGATCTTTAACAATTTTACACACAATAGCAACACAGAGACATGTGCGTCCTACACCCACACCTATACACTTAAAAAAATACAGAGGACTAGTAAATATAACAACATCCGAGTTTATCACAAAGAAAAACTTATCATAAACACCGATAAAATCACAAAGAAAAGCGTTAAAACTAATCAATCATATATGTCATCTCAAACACATCCCTATATATACTCATAAGTACATAACCACTCAAGTAATAATGATGTGTGCTTATACCTTACTAAAGTTATAATAATTGGAATCAATCATTAACCAAATATATTCATTCTAATTTAATATCAAGTGCAAACAAAAGTTTTGTAAATAATTAAACATATAAAAACACATAACAGCATCTTGGCTGCTGGACTCCACAGAAACTCAGTTCGCCTCCAGATTTTTAACAAATCCATAAATAGGTTTGTTACAGTGAAATTTGGTGGAGACTTAGTTGAATCAGAGACCTAGCTACAATAAAAATGTCAGATGAAAATAAGGTGTTTAGAGCCGCTAACAAGTCGTCAATATAGCCAACAAACCCTGTCCAGAAACTCTACGCACACTATACCAAAATGACCATATCTCTTGACTCAAATATGATTTTAAGCTAATTCTTTCGCGAGTAGAATCTTGACTCGAGAATCAATATAAACACAAAAGAGTTACAAAACAGAACTTAGCTATATTAAACAGCTATACTTACAACATAGAGGACAATAGATAAATTTGACAAAACAGTTTTTACAAATAATTTTAACATTTAACAATTAATTAAACCCATAATCTCTATTAATCAAATCATCAAACACTTAGCATGCAAACCATATAATTGAATCTTAATATCTCAATATTATCATAACAATAATAAGCACGATTACAGAATCAAATATCTTCAAACACCATGTTCTCTAGGAGGTCCAATCTGTAATGCAACTCAACCGAATTAAATTATCAATACAATTGCACCTATCATTTAGAAAGGAAATAAAAATGGCACAACAAAGACACAGTGAAACCAAGATATGACCTAAACTGACTTCCTTATTAAATAATTTACACGCTTAAGTTTCTAAATCTATTATCATCCACGTCTAACAAATTTTTCCACCACACAAAACTGAAAATTTCCCTAACAATAAAACTACCCAAATCATCACCTTGGCCATATCAATCGAAGCACAAAGTTAACCATAAGCCAACACAAACAAGAAATAAATACATAAAATTATATTTCCCAAGGCAAACAACTAACAAATATACACACCCGTACATATACGCAAGCAAGTATCAAAGAGTGAAAGATAAAAATGACCGGACTCGAGCCTCAAATCGAACAAATTTAAACAGACAGATGGTGGTGCCATATTATCTAGAGAGACACGGTCGGGTGAGGGAATAGAGGATGGAGAAAGATGAGTCAGAAAGATTAAGAAATTGAGAGAATGAGAGAGATATTAAGAGATAAGTAATTGAGAGAATGAGATAGATATTGAGTGATTATAAGAGAGATAGAGTAAAACAAAAAGAAAGGAGGAAAAATAAAAGAATCTGGCACGTATCACCCACTCTCACTGCCACGTATCCCATTCCCGCCTGCCCAACCTGAATTTTGACGCCCGCTTTTAATTTTAAAGATATAATTCGCGGATAAAAACAAATCAAAATAATTCCCAAGTAATTTTAAAATCCCATAAATAAAAAACTAGTAAAATGAAATTTTCTGAACTTTTTAAAGAAATTTTGAATTTAACATCGAATTAACAAATAATTATGATCAGAATTAAATTTGAGACTGAATATTTGACGAAATATTATTTTTCTAATAATATTCAGATTTATGAAAATTAAACTTTATTATTCCTACTGAATACAAACACAAATTAATACAATGACACCTCCAACCGAAGCAACAATTAATAACACGAATAATTCAACACATAATTAATATTTAACACTGAACACATAAATTGCCTAATCATCTTTTATTTAATAATACGAAAAAAACAAAGTCTTTATACATATATTCAAATTAGTCACATGTGCAAGGTCTTTCGAATAAGGTAAATATCTGATAGGGATAAATAAATCCTGATTGTATAATTAAATATTGCATTAATGGGCTGCTGGGCCCAACAAGAGGATGTATGACGTTCAGACCAGAAAGGTTAAGCCTGATGGACCAGATCAGGCCTGATGGAATAAAGAAGGCCCAAAAACCCTAATTATTTATTAATTTCGTAATTAATAAATAAAGGAGGAAAACAGCTATTAAGATAAGTCCTAGTGGGGATATAAATCCTTGTAGATTGGCCTCAAGGGGACCTAAAAGGATAAGGAATCAGTTTCCTACTATCTAGGACTCCAAAGTCCATTCTAATTATGAGACTTGCCCACCAAGTCTCCTATACCAAGTCCAATTCAAGGACTCTCAACATCTATATAAGGGGTCTCGCCCCACAAATCAGAACTACGTTTTTTGGTTTGATTCTCTAATTCACAGAGATACGTAGGCATCTCGTAAAGGCAGAATTAAGCTACGATACACGAGAGCATCCATTAAAGGCCTTGAGCTCCCTGAATCTTAGTAATAAATACAGCAAATAATAACCTTAGTTTTTTATCCATAACATTTGACGCCGTCTGTGGGAAGTGAACAACAACCATGGCGAGAACACGGAGAACAACTAGCGCTCCTGGAGGAGGGAATACCATTAGGGACAACTCAAGTGATTTCGTCAACCATGGAGATTCCTCCCCACTCAACTTATGCACCTACTCAAGCGGAAACCCAGATAGGGGCAACTCAATCTCAGCCACAAGGGACGACTCCCCCGACTATTCAAGGTACGAATCCTCAAGTTCAACAAGTACATATACCTGTGAATTCTCGACCCGTCGGGTATGAATATTCAACTGTTGTTACCACTAACCCCCTTATGGGATGCCCCTTTACCCCGAGATTGGAGGAAGTGGATATGCTGGGCGAAGTGAAGCACGGGGGCAATCACCCCCTTATATACGAGGTTTGGCTCCTATCCCCGAGGATCGGGAATTTTCTGGTCCTTACACTGAAAGAGATTCTGAATCTTCAGATGATGAAGTGGCCCCAAGAAGGAGACGTCCAGGCAAGGAGCCGATGGCCGATGGAAGGCAACGCCCTCGAAGCACCCAATGGGCGAATCCCCAGGAAGTGCAGGAAAGGATAAGGGCTCATGAGGCTGAGATCCAAAGGCTGAGGCGTGACTTGGAAGCTCACCAGGCCACCAGACCCCAGATGCCTCCTAGGGGGAGAAATCCTCCTCCTGTCATAGACCTGGATGGTCCGGTACGAAGAAGGGTTGTCTTTCCAAGAACTGATCCAAGCAATCTCCTTCCCCTTGGAGACCCTGATGATCCAACTCCACCCTTCACAGAAGAAATAATTAATGCCCATATCTCAAGGAAATTCAAGATGCCCACTATCAAAGCCTATGATGGCACCGGAGACCCCGCTAACCATGTCAGGACATTCTCTAATGCACTGTTGCTGCAACCCGTGAATGACGCTATTAAGTGTCGGGCCTTCCCTCAAACCCTGTCGGGTATGGCTCAAAGATGGTATAGTCGCTTACCCCCAAATTTTATTGGATCGTTCAGAGAATTAAGTCAGGCTTTTATTAAACAATTCATCAGTGGAAGAGTTCATGAGAAAAGTTCAGCATCTCTTATGAGTCTTGTGCAGGGAGCTAAGGAATCCTTGAGAGATTACCTGAATCGTTTCACAAAGGAGGCTTTAAAAGTCCCAGACCTTGATGATAAGGTAGCCATGATAGCACTGCAACAAGGAACTAGGGACGAGTTTTTTAAGATGTCCTTGGCCAAACGTCCCCCTGAAAGCATGTTGCAGCTCCAAGAGAGGGCAGGGAAGTATATCAAGGTTGAAGAAAGTATGAGGAAGACCGTAGTAAGTAATGAGCCCACTGGAGGTAAGAAGCGGAAAACTGATTTGGAATATATTGCAAAAGACAAATATCCTAGAACCGAACAAAACCCTGATTCAACCCCCAAGAGGGGAGGACCTGGGCAAAAGTTCACTGAATACGCTAAGCTGAATGCTCCTACAAGTCAGATTTTGATGGAGATTGAGAAAGACAGAGATATTCGCTGGCCTAAGCCCTTGAAGGCTGATCCCGCCAAGCTAGATAAGGGCAAGTATTGCAGGTTTCACAAAGATGTTGGCCATGACACCGATGAGTGTAGGCAATTGAAAGATGAAATTGAGTTTTTGATTCGAAAAGGAAGATTGAACAAGTATACTGGAGATGGAGGGGACATAAATAATATTGGAAGGAAGAACTTTGAAGATCGTAGGAGGGACCAAGACGATCAGGGGCGGAATCCCCAACCTAGAGGGCCAGTTATAAGTGCAATTTTTGGAAGACCGCGACGCCCTCGAGGGCCTGTAATAAACACGATCTTTGGAGGTCCAACTGCTGCTGGATTGTCCAAAAATTCCAGAAAGGCATATACTAGGGAGGTTATGCATATTGTTGGAAAAGCCCCGAAGAGGGCCAAGACAGAAGTAACATTGGCTTTTGATGATTTCGACCTAGAGGGTGTGAAGTTTCCCCATGACGACCTGCTGGTCATAACACCGATAATAGGAAATAGCCCGGTTAAGAGGGTCCATATGGATAATGGTGCTTCTGTGGATATCTTGCTCTACGACTCCTTTCTAAGAATGGGGTATAACGACTCCCAGTTGACACCAACCGACATGCCGATATATGGATTTGCTAGAGTAGAATGTCCTGTGGAAGGGATAATTAAATTGCCGACCACCATAGGTACGAAACCAAGGCAAGCAACGCAGATGCTGGATTTCGTGGTGGTAAAGGCTAGTTCAACTTATAATGCTATCATGGGAAGAACAGGGATACATGCCTTCAAGGCAGTCCCCTCTTCCTACCATTCAGTCATGAAGTTTCCCACCCGAAACGGGATTGGAGAAGAGAGAGGAGATCAAAAAATGGCTAGAAGCTGTTATGTTGCCTCTTTGAGGGAAGATGGAGTCGGGGGGCAGGTTCTTCCTATTGAAGATATGGATGTTCGAGAAAATGATGAGAATAGAGGAAGGCCATCAGAAGAATTGGTTTCGGTTCCTTTAGACCCTGAGAATCCTGAAAGGATGACTTTCATTGGAGCCGCATTAGAGGAGCCCCTTAGAGGGAAGTTAGTGAAATTTTGCAAGAAAATAGTGATGTGTTTAGCATTATCAGCAGCAGATATGCCGGGCATAGACCCAGAGTTAATTACTCACAAGCTAAATATGGATCCAAGCCGGAAGACAGTGAACAAAAGAAAAGAAATTTTGCCCCGGAAAGACAAGAGGCTATAAAACAGGAAGTAGAAAAGCTCTTAGAGGCTGGTTTCATTGAGAAGATTCAATTTCCGGAATGGTTAGCAAACCCGGTAATGGTGAAGAAGGCTAATGGAAAGTGGAGGATGTGTATAGACTTTACTGACCTGAATGATACATGCCCTAAAGACTGTTTTCCGTTGCCGAGGATTGATACTTTGATTGATGCCACTGCTGGACATGAGATGCTGAGTTTCATGGATGGATTTAGCGGATACAACCAGATCAAAATGCATAAGGATGATATTCCAAAGGTATCATTTATCACTGACTTTGGTGTTTATTGTTATCTTGTTATGGCGTTTGGTCTCAAGAATGCAGGAGCCACCTATCAAAGGTTGGTGAATAGAATTTTTAAGGATCTTATTGGTAAGACTATGGAAGTCTATGTTGATGATATGTTAGTCAAAAGTCTAGTAAAGACTGATCATATAGCCCATTTAAGGGAAGCTTTTGAGGTCCTGAGGTACCACAAGATGATGTTGAATCCTACGAAGTGTGCTTTCGGAGTAGGATCTGGAAAATTCTTGGGACTGATGGTCTCAGAGAGGGCAATTGAGGCTAACCCGGATAAAATAAAGGCGATCCTGGACATTGAACCACCAAAAACTGTTAAGGATGTTCAGAAGCTTACAGGAAGGGTTGCTGCGCTAGGACGATTCATCTCCATGTCGGGGGACAAGTGTTTGTCATTCTTCAAGTCGCTAAAGAGCATCAAAGACTTTGTATGGAGTGAGGAAAACCAGAAGGCATTTGAAAAGTTAAAGAAGTATATGGCCCAGGCCCCGTTGTTGGCCAAACCAGTTCTGAGTGAAATTTTATTCTTGTACTTGGCTGTTTCAGAGAGCGCCTTGAGCGCGGTGTTGGTTAAGGAGGAACTGAAAGTCCAGAAACCCGTATACTATGTCAGCAAAATTTTGCATGGTGCTGAGTTGAATTATTCAACTATTGAGAAATTCGCTTTAGCCTTGGTAATGGCTTCAAGAAAGCTGCATCCTTATTTTCAAGCTCACCAGATTGAAGTGCTAATAAATCAGCCACTGAGAAATATCATTCACAGTCCCAAGGCAAGTGGGAGACTGATTAAGTGGGCAATAGAGTTGGGAGAGTTTGATCTCAAGTATAAGCCACGTACGGCCATAAAATCCCAGGCACTAGCTGACTTCGTGGTCGAATGTACCATACCCAACCAAGAAGTCGGGGGGTAGGAAGATACCATACCTCAAGACAAAGGAGTCGACAATGGGGACAGGGAGAAGGATGATAAGGAGAAAGAATATTGGATTCTCTATTTTGATGTAGCATCAAAAACAAATTCCAGTGGAGCAGGGTTGGTTTTGCAAAGCCCTGATGGATTCTTAATTGAGTATGCTATGAAGCTAGACTTCCCAACCACAAACAATGAGGCAGAGTATGAAGCCCTGATTGCTGGCCTTGGTCTAGCTGGGACACTTAGAGTCAAAAACTTAAAGGTCCGTGGAGACTCGAAGATGATCATATCCCAGGTAAAGGGAGAATTTGAGGCAAGGGATGATATGATGGCCAAGTATGTTCGCCTAGTAAGGGCTGTGATGACCCAATTTAATGAATGCTATGTTGAACACATTCCAAGGGAAGAAAATGCTAAAGTAGATGCGCTATCAAAGTTTGCTTCATCTGAGATTGAAGAAAGTTCAGAAAGTGTGTACTTCCGTGTTTTGAAGACACGAAGCATAGATGTTAAGCTTGTGGCTCCCATAGGCTTGGGGATGTCATGGATTGATCCCATCAAGGCTCACATTCAGACCGGTTGGTTGCCAAGCGATGCAACTGAGGCACGGAAGTTAACTATTCGAGCACTAAGGTACTCCTTGATAGATGGAATTCTGTATAAGAGATCTTTCGTGGTTCCTTACTTGAGGTTCTCAGGCCCGACGAGGCACGCTTGGCTCTTGAGGAAGTGCATGAAGGTATTTGTGGGCAACACTTGGGGGGCAGGGCCTTGGCTCATAAGATAACCCGTTTAGGCTTCTATTGGCCAGAAATGATGGCTGATGCCAAAGAATATGTGAAGAAGTGTGATCGCTGTCAGAAGCATGCACCAGTTGTTAGGCAACCCCCCAAGATGCTGACCTCTATCAACTCGCCTATTCCCTTTGCTATGTGGGAGATGGATATTCTAGGGCATTTTCCTATGGCCACGGCACAGAGGAAGTTTCTGATTATAGCCATTGATTATTTCACCAAGTGGATCGAAGCCAAACCCTTGGCCAAAATCACAACTAAGCAGGTTGCACAATTCCTGTGGGAAAACATTATGTGCCGATATGGAATTCCCCGTATCCTCGTCACTGACAATGGAACACAATTCAACAATGAGGAATTTAAGAAGTATTATGAAGAAAATGAAATTGAGTTACGATTCACCTCTGTGGCTCACCCGCAAGCCAATGGGCAAGCAGAGGTAGCAAATCGGATAATCCTGGATGGACTAAAGAAGAGGATCGAGAAGTCAAAAAATAATTGGGTGGATGAAATACTTCCAATATTAAGGGCCTACAGGACTACCTGTAGAGTCACGACAGGAGCAACTCCCTTCATGTTGGCATATGGGGCAGAAGCAGTAGTTCCAGTAGAGATATCACATTCCTCTCCAAGGATTCAGGCTTTCAATGCAGAAGAAAATGAGGAAGGGCAGAGGTTAGCCCTGGATTTAATCGATGAAGTGCGAGATAAAGCACATGTAAAGTTAGTAGAGTATCAGAAAAAAGCTTCGTTTTATTACAACCTAAGGGTTAAAGAAAGATTCTTCAAGCAATGAGATTTGGTATTAAGGAAAGTAGAAGCTTCTGGTGTAGGACAGAAAGGGAAGCTTGCCCCGAATTGGGAAGGGCCGTACAAAGTCAAGAGCGTTCAAGGTAGAGGAACCTATAAGCTGGAGACAATGGATGGTTTTGAAGTCCCAAGGACTTGGCATGCACAAAACCTGAAGGTTTACTATGTGTAGGGCAATTGAGTACGATTCTCACTTGTCTGGATGACAAGTAGGTTGAAAAGCACCTTGAAGCTTTGCTTGCATAGGATTTTATATTCCAGTAGAAAATACATTGTCAGGTTACTATTATTAAGGGTCGAACCCATATTATGTAAGGTTTTGAAAAACCAGACTTCAAATTGAAGAGTTCGAAATTATTTCAACCTATGGTTTGAGTTGTGATGGCACTTGTATGGCCAATTAGTTCAGGTTTGAATGCATATCAAAGTATCGGAAAGTTAAAGATACGAATAAGGAAAGTAGCATGTAAAATAACCCCGGAGAGTAATAAGTTCTGATACAAATAAAAGTCCAGGCATATGTTAAGGATAAAATTACAGAATAGAAAAACTACTCCTCCATGCGGGAGCCTTCATTCTCTTGCTCCTTATCATCGCCTTCAGCATCCTTCAGAGGAGAAGCGGGAGGAGAAGCAGTGTTAGGATCCAAGATGCGATCATCTGGCTGAGGGGAGTTGAAGAGGGCGTCTATGCTGTCCTCCGACTCAGCCTGCTCGGGACTTATAAAGTCCTTAGGATCGACTAAGCCCGGGTGCTTCTCAGAAACCGCCTTTACGGCCGCATCCCATCCCTGAGTAAACTGTAGGGAATAAAGACCCTCATCATGAATCTCAATGAGATTCTTAAACTTGTCAGAATCCATGTAGTCATCAATGAGCTTATCCTTATCGCTCCTAAGTTTCACCAGCTCGGAATGAGCCTTAGCCAGCTCCTCTTTCTTCGTGTCCAGCTTCTTCTCCAGGACCTTGGCTCTCTCTTCCCATTTCTTCATCTCCTTCTCAAACCCATCTGAGTTACCCTTCCAGGACCTAGCCTGGTGGAGGGCCGCCTGGAAGTAGGTATTACTCTGCAAAGAAATATGTATGAGTTAGCACAAGTTCATTGAAATACGAGAAAGTTGGGATTCAAAGAAAAAGAGAAAAAAGAAAGTTACCGCAGCTTGGGCTTGAGAACCCAGAAGCTCAATAGTCTCGATATCACTCCCCATAACAATGTCAGTAAAGTCATGGGGAGTGATGGAATGGTACGACCAATCCATATTGCTTGATGCTTTATTACATTGCTTTTTTATTTTTTATGAGATGACACATAAACCTTACATATTGGATGGAATTTTATATCGTTGTTTTTTCTCCCCTTCTTTCACCCTTCCGTTTATCCATATCTTTCTTCTTCGCTTCACAACTTAGAATTAGATTTATTTTTCTTTTGTTTATGCAAAAAATATTTCAGTTGCTACAGTGATATGACCAATATATCATATCGTGACTGGTTTTTTGGATCCAGATAATGTGAAGTGATGAGTTGGTTATTAGTTCTATAGTTATTTGTTTATACAAAAAGGCTGGTCTTTTTTTTAATCCTATAACCCTAAAAAAACCAATGAGTCACACACTAAGCATAGCTATTATTTCAAAAGGTCAACGAATTTTTATTCAACCTTATAGAATTAGAATTGTTCATTTTGGTTTTGTTTTGATTGAACATAAAAAAGGAACGAATTTTTATTTTTTTGTTCCATTACTGGATCGAAGGGAAAGACAAGTAAATTTTTATTATTTCCCGTCTATAAATATCCAAATTTTAATCCCTAAAACTCCATATATAGTTCAAACTGTATAAGAACAATAATCTATTTTAGCTCGAATGGTTTGGAGGGGAACCCTGCCTTCTCTGATCCACTCGACACGCGTAATTTCTTTTCCGTCGATACGCCCTGAAATTTTTACTTGAATTCCTTTTGTATCTGCTTGTTCAGTTAATTCAATAGCCTTTTTCATTGCTTTTCGAAAAGAAACTCTATTCTTTAATTGGCCAGCTATAAATTCTGCAAGAATATTAGGGCTTCCGTAAGGTTTTGCAATTCTTGTAATAGTAATGTTAAGTTTTCGGTTGACACAATTAAATTCTTTTTATAGATTCATCTGCAATTCTTCGATTCCTCCCGGTCTATTTTCTATTAATAACTTTGGGAATCCCATATAGATAATGACCTGGATCAGATCGATTCGTTTTTGAATTTCTATACGTGCAATTCCCTCAACGCTAGAGGAATTTTTCATATTTTTTTGTACATAATTCTTTATAAAATCTCTTATTTTTTGATCTTGTTGTAGACCTTCGGAATAATTTTTTGGTTGTTTAAACCAAAGGGAATGATGACTTTGGGTTGTACCTAAGTCTGAAACCGAGTGGATTTATTTTTTGTCCCATACCCCCCATTGGTATCCATATCATGATATACCATAGAAAGTTTTTTGATTTAAGTTTTTTAGAACATCTGAAAGAGTCTAGAAAGTCTACCTCTAGATATTCATCTAAGGATATATCTTTCACTACAATGTTAGGCCTGAAGGAATGTGCCTTAAGTGGAGGATCCACATCGTCCCCCAACTCGACCACCGGGACGTGGGGCTTAAGAAAAGAAGGACCGTCAGGTTTGCTCCTGGGGTCCTTGTTTAGCTTGGCCCTCTTCTGGCGGCCTGACTCCCCTTCCTTGGGCCTGTTGACATTATTGATGGCCTGGCAAGCTGAAAAAGAAAGATAGAAAGAATATTAAATTGCAGGAGAGATAAAATGTTACAATTAAAGGGAAGGAAAAATGGTTATCCAATTATAAATTTACCCTTATCGCTGGCCTGAGAGAGACCAACTTTCTTCAAGGAAAACTCCTCTAAAAGGGTCCAGGTGTCTATTTTCCCATCATCCGAAATTAAGGCTTGGTAGGCCACCTCCTCCTCATCAGATAATCTGATGCTACCTGGACTCCCATCTGACACTTTGCAAAAGGGCCTACGGAAGAGTGTGGCCCAATTACCCCCAGCCCAGGTCAGCCTCACAAACTCGTCCCTCCATTTGGGGTTGTTCTCAACTATGAAATTACTATCGAAGATATGAGGGATTTTGGGCCGTTGACGAATTAAAACCCAACCTGGTTGACTCATGGCGCTATTATAGAATTGGAAAACTTTCCTAAAGACAGCTACGGAAAGAGGAAAATTGTTTCTAAGACAAAGGACCATAAAACAGATAATGTTCCTCCAAGCGTTAGGAGGGAGTTGACAAGGGTTAATTTGTACATCTGCAAGTAAGCGAGGAATAAATTCATGGAATGGGAACCTGAGACTCGCGGTCAGGGCTCCTCGATAGATAAACAAAGTATCCCCCTCCCAATTACAAGTCCTATCCCCAGGGGCGGCTGGAGTAATCCTAAGGTGGGGTGGAAGTGTGTACAGGGTGTTCATAGACTCTATCCTACCATCTAACTCATGAAAGGTGTTACCATGATTATACGAATCTAACTCAGATAGAGAGGGATATTCATCACCCCTCGAGTTAATCATATCAAGTATGGAAGTATATGGAGATTGAATTTGAATGTTTGTACCTCTCTTAGAGACATTCATCTTCTGTAAATGAGTCAAGTCACGATCCGCCATTGATATGCTTCGGTTGAAGGCTTGAAACCCAGAAAAACCTGAGAAAGGTGGAGCTGCGGTGGCTGAGGTCGCCGGAAATCGCCTTCTCAAAGGGAGAGAACTCTAGAGAGGTTTATGAGAGAAAATGAGAGGTGTGAGGTGAAATGAGGATTCTCACTTCACACTACACTTATATAGGCGAAAAGCTCGGGATACGAGGCATTTCTAGGCCCATTTAGCCAGGCCCAACCTAAAAGCCCATCAACCAGAAATATCAGGAATAATCTAGAAACTCCTGTGGAATTTGAAAGGTCAAAAATCGACCAGAGTTTTAAAATTGGTACGATCAGAGTCCTGATCGACGCAAAAAAGGATCATGATCGATATCTCATTCGAACAGGAGGGAAGAAATCCCCTAAGTTCGATCAGAGTCCTGATCGACGCAGAAGAGAGTCCTGGTCGATATCTTATTCGAACAGGAGGGAAGAAATACCCTAAGTTCGATCAGAGTCCTGATCGACGCAAAAAAGGATCCTGATCGATATCTCATTCGAACAGGAGGGAAGAAATCCCCTAAGATCGATCAGAGTCCTGATCGACACAGAAGAGAGTCCTGATCGATATTCTATTCGATCAGAATGGTAGAAAGCCACTTAATTCGATCAGAATCCTGATCGAAATCGATCAGGAATCCTGATCGATTAAGCCCATGTATCAGTCGACTAGGGTGTCACTTTGAAGGCCAATTCGATCAGAGTCCTGATCGAAATCGATCAGGAATTCTGTCGACCAGAATGTAAGTTCCTGAGCTAATTCGATCAGGATCCTGATCGAAATCGGTCAGGAATCCTGATCGATTTTGTATACATCCTTATCGATTTTGTATACATCCTGATCGATTTTGTATACATCCTGATCGATTTTAAGCCAGAAAAATAAGGATAAATCCCAGAAATTTAGGGAGAAATCCAGAAAAATAGGGAAAAAACCCAGAAATTAGGGAAAAATCCAGAATAATAAGGATAAATCTCAGAAATTAGGGAAAAATCCAGAAAAATAAGGATAAATCCCAGAAATTAGGGAAAAATCCAGAAAAATAAGGATAAATCCCAGAAATTAGGGAAAAATCCAGAAAAATAAGGATAAATCCCAGAAATTAGGGAAAAATCTAGAAAAATAAGGATAAATCCCAGAAATTAGGGAAAAATCCAGAAAAATAGGGATAAATCCTAGAAATTAAGGAAAAATCTAGAAAAATAGGGATAAATCCCAGAAATTAGGGAAAAATCCAGAAAATTAAGGATAAATCCCGGAAAATTAGGAAAAAATCAAGAAAATTAAGGATAAATCCCGGAAACTTAAAATTAGGGAAAAATCCAGAAATTGAGGGGAAAACCCTAGAATAAAAGGAATAGAAGTAAATCGTTAGTAAACGTGTAGGTCGCTCCACACTTTACGCAGAACGATACCCAGTAAGGGAATAAATGAACTTAACTTTCGCGAAATCTTATACGGTTTCTCAAAAGTTGGGGGGCAAATGATAGGGATAAATAAATCCTGATTGTATAATTAAATATTGCATTAATGGGCTGCTGGGCCCAACAAGAGGATGTATGACGTTCAGACCAGAAAGGTTAAGCCTGATGGACCAGATCAGGCCTGATGGAATAAAGAAGGCCCAAAAACCCTGATTATTTATTAATTTCGTAATTAATAAATAAAGGAGGAAAATGGCTATTAAGATAAGTCCTAGTGGGGATATAAATCCTTGTAGATTGGCCGCAAGGGGACCTAAAAGGATAAGAAATTAGTTTCCTACTATGTAGGACTCCAAAGTCCATTCTAATTATGAGACTTGCCCACTAAGTCTCATATACCACGTCCAATTCAAGGACTCTCAACATCTATATAAGGGGTCTCGCCCCACAAACCAGAACTACGTTTTTTGGCTTGATTCTCTAATTCACAGAGATACGTAGGCATCTCGTAAAGGCATAATTAAGCTACGATACACGAGAGCAGCCATTAAAGGCTTTGAGCTCCCAAATCTTAGTAATAAATACAGCAAATAATAACCTTAGTTTTTTATCCATAACAATATCTCATGAATCTTTTATAAAGCGGTTGATAAAGCGCAAGAGAAAGGAAATTATGTCAGAGGTCGTAAAAGATAATTCAATTCAGAGGAAAAAGTCTAGATTAAAATGTTGGAAGATTGAAACAATTACATCAAAAACGACAATGAAGGAGAGGAAGGTAAAGTTGTTAGTGGAAAAATCTTTGGATTATCTTTGGAATGAATCCAAAGATTTTTTTTATATGCACCCGATATAAAACTCCCAATTATATTAATTGAGACTGTTGGTTTTAGAATTTTGATTTTTTGGGTTACGCGCTACTTAGATTGTTTGGGCTCTATTATAAATTACAAAAGTCCGGTTGGGACCATCTTATAGCCCACACAAAGCTTATGAATTTTATTTTTCGGAGATGTTCCAATAAAGAGAATTCAATAAAAGCATCATAGAAACTGGAGAGACCTGACAATAACGAAATTTATTAGAGAATCATAGTCGGTTTAGAAGTCTGACTTGTACATTTATGAATAATATATTTGTAAAATTAAAATAGGGATCAGATTTTTTTATTAGTTTAAGAAATATTAGAGACACATACGATGTAGAGAGTATATAGTTATGATTTTTTACAGAGATAATAAAGAAAGATTTTAGTCTTGTGATAAAACTGAAGATTACATGTTCTTATTAGATTAATTATATTTCTTTATTTTATTAGTTTTATAACTTGTATAATTATTATTCAGTAGTCATTTATAGGGCAGAGAAGGGTAGCCATGTTTACAATATAATTTTAGCACAATTTTTATGTGATTTGATTAATTATGCCTATTATAGTTATTTATATTTTCATTATTAATTTAAGTAATCGGGCGATATAATGTATTAATTAGATGAAAATAGGAGTAATAAATAGGATATTTTACTCATTAGAGACACAAATATGGTTAGCATAATTTGAAGTGAGAGTGGGATAAATAATGGAATTTTTGGAGCATTAATACTCGAGAGATATTAACAATTGCTTTAATTGGGCGATTAATTGAATTAACAAAAGTTATTGACATGAAAGTGTGTTTCCACATTGTTAGTACTTGAGACAAATTTACATAATCTTAGTTATATGCCCACTTTAGTTGCTTTAGCTTAGGATCTAAGTATTTCATAACCATAATAGACATAATTGCCCTAGGTTTTTATATTCATTGTTTAACATAATTAGTTTAGTGCTAATTTAGTTGTAATACTTACCTAGAAAAATATGTATCACACAATCATTTTGCTGTTGAACCAATGTAAAAGTAATTGAGTCGACTAAACCTATCTCCTCGTGTATATGACCCACTTGCCACTTTGTACTTTTCATATAATCAAAATGGATTAAGTTCTATAATTTGTTTTTGGAATATTTAGTTCCACTACAAGAAAAAAGTCCATAGACATCGCTTTTTGTCCGATGTCTATGCTGTTTCCCAACCAATGTTGATGTCGGTGATGTCTAGTCTAGACATCGGTGAATACCCGATGTCTATACTCGATTAGTCATCGATTTTAGTTAAAAAACAGATGTCTATGTGTTGATTATTTACATAAAATGCTATAAGTAAATTATTTAATAACTAAATTACACCTAATTATACATGTTAAACATATCATGAGCTATGTTTTTTGTCACAAAAACATAGATTTTAGTGAAAAATACTGATGTCTATGTGATGATTTTTTACAAAAAATGCTATAACAAAATTATTTAATAACTAAATTACACCTATTAAAACATATTAAACATATATTGAGCTATGTTTTTTGTCACAAAAACATCGATAATTTTGACAGAGGTGATGTAAAATGACATATTAAACATCTCTTTCTTTAATGAAAGGTGATGTCTAATTTAGCGTATAGACATCAGTGTTTTCTAGAATGAAGTGATCTCTATGTATCATTTAGACTTGAACATGTTAGTCTTTAACATCAGTTATTTGTCTGAAACTGATGTACATTGTATTTTTTTGATATCAGTTTTGTTTGGTTAAAAGTGATGTTTATAATGTTACTTGACATCAGTTTAATCTTAAACAAAGTGATTTTTATATTTCATTTAAACTTGAACTTGGATTTCTTTGACATGAGTTTTTTACCTTAAAGTGATGTACATTATCTTTTTTGACATCAGCTTTTCTTAATTGAGAGTGATGTGTAAGAAGTTTATAGACCAAATTGTGTAAAGTTTTACATCACTAATTGTGTAATTGTTGTCTGAGAACGTCAACCAAAATAGTAAAACATATGATCTCAAATCTAAACTATTACATTCTCCAGAAACCAACTGAAGACATTCAGTCTAATGAAAATCGTATCTGAAGACATTCACTATCCCGTTTTGAACACTCTTCAAAATCTAAGACATAAATCCTCTCTACACAAGATAGCAAGGGCCCATATAAGTTCCTATTATTTAGATATCTCAACAACTATAGAGGACAAGATGAGCAAGCCGCTTTATCCCAAGCAAGCAAATACGATCCTCCACTTACTGGACATATGCCATGAGCGCGATCAAATCAACCACATGGGTGCTGCATTAACCACCCAAAAAGACATATGTAAAAGAATTTAACAGTAACTTAGACATATTTCAAGTTGTGCATACTGGGTCTACTTGTTTGTTACTAAGTGTTGATTACTTATGAGTTTCTATTTGCTTGTGTCGGAGTGCATTTTCAGAAGCATTAGAGGAAGAAGTGAGAGAAATCATCAATAACATATCCTAAAACAACTCAAGAAACTTTGCTGCACTTCCAAACCAAGTCAAACAACAACATTCAGACATAAAAAATTAATATTATTCCAACGTTCAGACAATTATTTACCTAGGTAGCATGAGTTTCTTAGCTATTGCAGTCTCTCATTATTGTTTTCATCAACAAGAATATCGTTTATACTATTTGAGTTTCAGGACCAGCAGGTGAACTACAAGGTCAAATATGATTATTAACTGCAAACTATGAATTCCTGGGTTGAAATAACACAGATTATTAAAAAGAGCACAACATAATCGCCTCTCAAGTTAAAAGGTGAGGTGGAACTTGTCATCAAAATTGATGACCTAGTCAACCACCTGTTTATAACTGGAGTAGATTTAGAACAATGATTTCTAGCATTCTAAAGACCAAAAGCTCCCTTGAAAATATATGGCAAGTACGAAAACGCAAACTTATATACAACCAGTTTTAAATTAAGGACGTGTGTGACAAGAAATGCACAGATGCACCCATGATATATTTGTTGAGTATGACAACACAACTGATACAAGCAACTATGTACAGCCAATTCCTTTCAGCAATAATAACTACTGTAAGCAGTTTAGAATAAGGAAATTTTGAATTACCCCTATGGAATCACTTATTGATTTCATTGAACATGAAGAAGCAGAACAGGGTCGCACTGCAACTTTTTCAAGGAGCAGAGGATCTAGGAGGTGGTTGTGGGCTTTTGGATGACGAACACATACATTGAGCTTGCCTAATGTTATCAAAACCCAGGCACCGGATGTAAGCACTAAGATATGCCTTCTTGCATTCCGTGATTTCATGGAGGACTTGAGATGCGTCCGTGCAACTAAATATGGGAAGCTTCCACATTGTCCAGTACCTCCCATCGTAGTAGTTAGGAACTCTGCTGTTCTCGCGATAAACATACCCCAGCTGTAGAAAAAAATGTTCGGAACAAGAGATCAGTATTTCAACCCCTGCTTAACAAAAAACTTTAGACCACAGAGTATTGCTTCAAGCCATTGATTTATATAATGATTTTGTGCATGCAAGAGAGAAAAGAAACAGAAAGTTCATCTCCAGAGATGGCAATTTCAAGATTGAACAAAATTATTTATCAGTGCCACAATTTGGAATGCATTTATAGAAAATTTGATAACATTGGACACACATTGAATATTTTCTATATAAAAAATATGCAGTTTCTAACATTGGAGTCCAGTTCTATCACTATCAACTATCAAGAAACAAGACACCTGCTAAACTGAAAGTTTACAATATAATTTAAATTATGATAAAGAGTGGATTCAAATAGCAATTTTTTTTAAGAATTAATGGTTGTATTCCAGATGTTATCTTTGCCAAACAAAGGGAGCTCATAATACAATTCAATTACCAGAAGTCACACTTTTTGCAACAACTAATTGTCATATCTCTTTAACACTTAAAATTGATGCAATTGTAGATAAAAGCAATTAAGAACTATCTAGCTGAACAAAAAATGTAGAACATTTCCAGTAGGATATGTATTAATCATACTAATAAAGAAATTATGAAGTATTTATCTTACTGCATCAAATTCAAGGCATGGAATCCATCCTTCTTTCATCATGTAATCAATTTCCCAAGCGATTGAATCATCGGTGAGAGGTGGAAGGTAGGAAAGAGTCTCAAACTTCTTGTTATCAATCGGATTCCAAGTCTATTTACACACAAACGAGAGCCAACTATAAGCAGTACAAAAGGTGGTAATATAAGCAGCTTAAAAAAAATTAAAAACAAGACAGGAAATCCCTTAAATTTTAGATGTAAAAGAAATTTGACAGCATTCTCCACTTGATCGTCCCGAATTTGTTCTGAGTTCACAAACACAGATAAAACCTTGGTATCTTGATGGACCTTGTAAACTCCAAGACTGTTATTAATAGAGTAGCAATGCTTAGCACAATTTAACATAACATAAATTACAAAAACAATAGCAGTATATTACTCAAGTATTAATACATCATTTTCCCATATTCCCATCAATCATAAAAGTTTTTAGAACCGTAAAAAGTTATTTCAATGAATGCATGAGTATTTGGTAGATCGTAATTAGTAATTAGCACATAAAAATCATGAAAACGATAGCAGTATATTACTCAAGTATTAATACATCATTTTCCCATTTTCCCGTCAATCATAAGAGTTTTTAGAACCGTAAAAAGTTATTTCAATGAATGCATGAGTATTTGGTAGATCGTAATTAGTAATTAGCACATAAAACTCACGTAATTAGTATTTTTCAAGAAACTCATGAAAACGATATTCTGAGTTTCTTTTTTATCGTCTTCAAACTGCTGTGCTACTGAAGCATTTCTCTTGAGACATTTAGTGGTAAGGTATCAGAATCAACAAGTCCCTAACTAGAAAGAATCATATCAGCAAATCAATCAGTGGTCATATATTTCATATTGTGACTCGAACATGTTACACTATTTCATGTACTCGGTCTTTCTTTAACAAAAGAAAACATACCTAAAGAGAACCCGTTCTTCGACGATTCTGTGAGTGCAGCGTCAACAATCTGTATGAGACGTATCAGCTTAGACCCTCGCATGACAGCATTGCAAGTTATCAGTACCTTTGGTTTACAATCACTTATTCTTTGGGCAACATATTCAGCAGAGAATCCAGCAAAAACAACCTGGAAAAAATTAAACTTGCAGTACTTCGATAAATGCTTGTTCAAAGGCATCACAGATTGTAAGCACCAAAATTCTAGTAACAAAGGACAGGGGTCTTTTTATCATACCTAGTGGACTGCACCGATTCGAGATACTAAAATAGTTAAGATACTAAAATGCCAGAACTAAATGCATAACATAAAGATAAAAAGCTAAATTTTCATGACAATAGAATCTTAGCTTACACAGACAAAGAACATGCAAATAGAAGACAAATGAAACAATCAGGAACTTACCAAATTCCTTTTATAACTTTACCAAAAAAAGTCATTGACAACTGCCTTGCCATTCCTTGACTCAAGTCATAGACGTTCAAGCATACCTTGTGACCTTCCTGAATCCAATAAGCAACTATAATTAAATATTGAACATGTATAAATTAGTGACAACATTTTGTTAACAAAAACATACAGGGAAATTCATACAATTAGATATCCAACACAGTTCCCCTTGACATAATTAGCTATATACCACTGATATAAAAAAATACTAGTAAACTATTAGTTATTTTTAAAAAAAAACTTATATACTGGAATTAGCTACCAACATGCTCATTATCACAAGAAAGAATTGAATACCATGTAATCAGTAGACATGAAAGGATCGTTAACTTTACATAATTTACAAAAATTAAAAAAACAAACAAAAATACAAATGAACAACCAAAAACACCCAAATTACCTAAAGTTTTAAATCTTTTTCTCAGATAAGGTCCTGTATACAACAAGAAGAAAAGTATAAGCAACAAGTATATACACTAAATTAATAAAAAAAATAAGGGTTTCGAATTAGATAAAACCCCAATTTACAAAATTAGGGTTTTGAATTCAAAAATCCTCAACTTTTAAAACTGGTGTTCATGCAGAGAAGACCAGTTCGATTCGAGTAGATACAACACTTACCGAAGTAGATAGGTTAATTGAAAGAGGCTTAACGGAGAGATTGAGAGCGGAGAGAGGTTCAGTTCGAGAGAGAGGTTCTAGTGAGAGAGAGAGAGAGAGAGAGAGAGAGAGAGAGAGAGAGAGAGGTTTGATTTTGTTGTGTCTGAAGATTGATTTGGGGGGAACCAAAATTTGGTTAAGGGGGGAGAATTTTGGGATTGGGGGGAATGTAGAACCAAAAACTGAATGAAAATTTTCCTAACGGGGGAAAGAAAAGGTGGGCGCGAATTTATTTATTTTGGTGAATTTTAGACATCAGTTTAATTATAACTAATGTCTACAAAGAACAAAGACATCACAAAAACACGGGGTGATGTCAATACTTTTTTTAACATCAGTGGCAAAGTTAACCGATGTCTAATGTGTGATGTCTATTGACATTATTCTTGTAGTGTTCATTTGGTTTATGTGCCTCTTCACAATGAATCAAAAAGAAATTGTGCTTATTTGATTATTGGGCTTTTGTTTAAGTTTCACTCCATTCTATCTATAAGATAGGTTCGGAAAATTACAATTACGGCCAAATTCGAGTACGTTCTCGACTATTCTGTACCCTTCAAAATGCTGAATATATGTATATATTTCTCATATTCTTTAATCACTTATTCTTTGAAGTAATCTCACCAGTTCGTCAGTTCCCCGCTTTCTTTTTAAGTTTCTTCACATATCATTATTTTTAATATCGCGTTCTAACCCATCTGCTAAATTTTCCTCAATCTATATCAACCACATCTACGGTGTACATAATACTTACCATCATGACTTTTTCGATTCAAATTGGTAAGGGATGGCTCAACCTAATTCTTTGAACATTTATATCTTGTAGATGCAGACACTCATAATTACTTTATTCTTGATCATCAGACCGTATTTAGCTAAATAGAGATGTCAAATTCTTGAATATTTTTTAACGCTAAGATTTTACCTTTAATTTATATACATTTCTGTCATTTGTTGAAATTATAGTGTGTAATATTAATATATATTATTTTACTTGAGTTCCTGGACTCATTTGAATTTTGAATGTGATTGCAAATTTATTTATTGTTTAGTATTGGTTCTCAATGGAGGTAATTTCTAATCAAATCTAGTCCTTATATTTTTGTTTCAATTTTGTTTATAGAGAAGTGAATACACCATGATAATAATACTTTAAATTTGTAAATTAGCACTAATTTTTAACTCCTTTTGGTTTGGATTTTGTCGGTAAAATGCACATATCAAATCTTTGTAATCTTTTCTTTCATCTATAATTTATTGTTCGTTGTAAAAGGGCACTTAATATATTTCTTGATTTCCATTCGTAGATACATGACATTTGCCAAAAAACAATGAAGAAAATGCTCCTCAAAGAATTAAGGTCGTACACTCCTTGGTAAGTAATAATCTTCTTTTAGCATCCTATAGTTTGTGTTTTTTTAGTGTTTTAATGGCCTAAGTAAAAGTTTTAGGGAATTGAAAAAGATTTTTTGGATCCATTGATTTATTTTTCATTGGGTATTTACCTTTTTTTTGTCCCATTTAAAAACAAAAGTAAATGAAATGTAAGATTAATCTTTTTTGACCAGCCTGACCACAGTTCTTCCCATCCCAGACCAAGTTTTTCTTTCTGCATTCTCGGATCACATTTTCTGTGATGTTTACGAGAGGGTCTGGTCCAGAATTACGAAGCTCTTCATTTATTCTCTCTACATCTGATGCACTTGCATGACGAGTTACAATGCAGTTTAATTTGGTCCTATCATCCCATTGCGACCACCATTCTTTTGAGGATGGAACGGCTTCTTGTATGGTTCACGGAGGGATGGGAGGAATCTGTAACCTCTCATCCATTGGGAGGTTATGGATGTAACCTCTTTTCGTTGTTGCCTGCACAAACGTGAAGAGAGTCCCTGAATTCCGGTTCAATGTCGTAAAGTTCGTTTCTGATGGTTTCCCGCACCCCTGACTCAACAAGTACAACTAAACATCTATCTTAATTGTTTAAAAATCAAAATCTTGATATATTTTTAATTGTATAATTGAATTTATATTAGTTTTTGTAATAATTAATAAAACTACTTATATAAATATGTACATAATAGAACATTAGAAAAGAATATGCATTGTACAAAATATTTATATCTCAAAAACCTATTAACTTATGGGTGGTGTTTAATGCCTAAATTTTTAAAAGGTTATGACTCTGATAAGATAAAATTTTCACAAGACACTTAATATTATAATATAAATATTATAATAGGCAAGTTAATTTGACTTTTCTGACTAAACTAAAACCGGTTGGTTATAATCGTTAATTGGTTTGTTATACAAATTTTAACAAAAATTCAAATCCCCCCAAATATTTCATGAAAATTTTAAATTTCAGCTGAAACTAAAACCAACTTAATTCTGTTGGTTATAGTCATCAATTTGATGATTTTGTAGGCGGGTTATTCAATTTTTCAAGAAAATTCAAATATCAACAACAAATGAGTTTAATGAAAATTTAATTTTTTCTGCCTAAACTAAAACAAAATAAAATTGGTTCCATTAAATGGTTGGTCTTGTACAACCGCTTATTCAAATTTTCAAGATAATTTAAATTCCCCCTCGTAAAAATTAGATGAACAATACAAGAAATTCTCAATCATACAATGTTCCATACACAAAGGTTAAAAAAACTGGTAGTCCTAAAAAATATTCAACAGTGAATTTATTTGGCATAACAGTTTCCTGACAGGAATAGAAAATTCTAGAAAAAGTCCACGTCCCAAAAATGTGATTAGTTCATGATTAACCATAAATTTATTCAAAAGATCTTTAACACCACACAACCATACCGATGCCAAAATATATCGATTTTAGTCATAAAAAAATTAAAAAAAATTAGAAGTTCATATTACAAAACAGAAACACGAGGTAAATTCCTGATTTACAGATAATTTTTGTAAATATTTTTTTCGACAATCCAATTGTATGGAAATAGGATGTATTGATTTTAATAATAAGAACAAATTACAAAAAAAATTGAATTCATCTTGCATGACGGGAATAGAAAACTCTAGGACAAGTCTGATGCCGAAACACGAGATTTGTTCCTAATTAACTAGATAATTTTTTTAACAATTTTTTCAACGATTCGACCATACGGATGTTAAGTTATATCGATTTTAGTCAAAAGAAAAAATAACAAAAAAAAATCAAATTCATCTTGCATGGCACTAATAGAAAAATCTAGAAAAAGTCCAACTCCCTATATGAGATTTGTTCCCGATAAACAAAAGAATTTTTTAATGATTTTTTCGACGATCCACGATGTTAAAATATATCCATTCTAGTCATATAAAAAAATTATAAAAAAAATCAAATTCATCTTGCATGACAGTAATAGAAAATTATAGAAAAAGTCCAACTCCGTAACATAAGAATTCCCAGGTAACGAGACTATTTTTTAAACATTTTTTCGATGATCCGACTGTACATGTTAACATGTATCGACTTTAGTCATCATAAAAATTTATAAAAATGTTTCAAATTCATCTTGACGGGAAATAGAAAAAGTTAGGAAAAGTCTTACTCTCGGGATTTGTTCCCGATTAACTAGGAATTTTTTTAAACAATTTTTTCGACAATCTAATCTAATGTATATTAAGATATATGGATTTTAGCCATAAGAAAAAATTACCAAAAAAATCAAATTCATCTTGCATCAAAAGAATAGAAAAATCAAGAAAATGCCTAACTCCCAAAATAACAGATTTTTTCAAAGATATAATTATTTTAATCATAAGAAAAAATTATAAAAAAATTTCAAATTCATCTTGAATAATAGGATTAGAAAAATTTAGGAAAGAAACATGAGATTTGTTGCAGCTGATTTACTGGAGAGGATCTCGACTAAAACAGTGGAAGATATGCTTTAGAATTGGACAGCTAGAAACAATTTAGTCCCCCAGGTTTCCAGAGTTAGCATATTTTGGATTCCTTTTTATAAATTATTTAAAAATCATATTTCCTATTTATTTTAATTATAAAAATTCGATTTTAATTTCTGAAAATTCCAAAAATTATTATTTTAATTCCAAAAATTATATTTAATTCAAAAATAAATCTGAATTAATTAGTTAATTAATTTCAGTTAATTTTTAATTGATTAATTAGTCAATTAATTCGAAAATTAATTGACTAATTGATTTAATTAATTATTAATTGATTTTAATTAATTATTTAATTAGATTTAATTATTTAAAAATAATTTAAAAATTCCGAAAAATAGTTTCGAGCTTCAAAATATTATTTTAAATCATTTTCAAGGCTCGATAATTATTATGAAATTGTTTTGAAGCCAGAATTGGCCAATCGAACCTTGTTTACTACTTCGAAATTGATTCAACGATCTGTTTTAATTTCGAAAAATGTTTTAAAAATCATTTTTAAATATCTGAAAGTCTATTTATGACCCGAGACTTCTTTATAAATGATATACCATTGATTATGTGACATGTTATGTGTTATATGTGACTTGTTGGTTAACTGTCGGTCTCTATATTCGATGTTTACTTATTTATTGCGTAACTTTCAATCCGTCAATCGGATTTGGATGAAACGAAGGGTAGATAGAACTATGTGTTGAATCGAATCGTATGAGTTGAATATTGATAGATGCTTATGATATGTGAGCAGAAGAGGTAAGGTGTAGGAAAGGGAAATAGATAGTCAAGGAGTAAGACTTTGGTGATTGAGAGCAAGTGCAGTGTAGTAAGCTAGTACCAGACAAGTGTTCTGACCTTCTCGAGATATTATAGTGATTGATAGTCCTGTTTATATTGCAAGTGCTTTGAAGCACTGAACCCTAAACCCTGATTCCATTTACTGATCTTGAGTTGTAAACCTGATTCTTTCTAAACCATTGATTGTTGTATCCCCAAATACGAACCTCAAATATACGATACTACACCACAAATACATACAAACTAATTATTAAACACTGAACCAGATTGCTTACACACTCAAACCATTGTATCTTATGCTTTGAAAGACAAAATCCTTGAAACCCTGAAATATTGATCTTTTTGTTATCCAATTCTTTCACTACCTAGCAGCCAAGCTTTGGAAATGCCATATTGATCTTTATGTAGATTGAAACCATTTTCATTATTGAACGTCCAATGTTCTTAATGATTTTGTTTATTCTTTATTACTGCTTATTCTGTTATTATGGTAGAATTGGATTGTTTTTATAAAATTGTGGACCAGATTCAGTGGTCAAACCATATAATGGTCAAGTTAGGCCAATATGTGCCTTGGATCCAGTAGTTAGAGTAGTGCTGTATGCTTTGCTCGGGGTTAGTGCATGACTGATTAGCAACCTAACCTTGGTTTTTAAAATGAAAATATAATATCCAATTTCAAATCATAATCCATTGTTCACTTGATATCATAACCATATTTACCTGAAGATCATAATTCTCAGTTTTGTCATTATGACTTGCTGATCTAGTTAGCTCATTTGTGCAATGTTGTTTATGTTCTTTTCCAGTTAAGAAGGAACCGGTTGGTACCGAGGGTCCCCAGTCCAGCGCGAGAGCTAGGGGTTCAGGTTCATCGAGTTGAGATAGTAGGTTTCTTTTGGAATAATTTAAGTTTGTAAAAGTTTGTAATAATGTTTAATACTCAATTCTGAGTTTGGATAGTTGGGATTTGAACGGTTTGTAATATAAGTAAGTGTGGTTGGCTTGTGTGCATACTTTAACCTGTTGCGGTCCGTGGTAATTGGTAAGTAGGGTCACTGCATATCATTATTATTATCTTTATCATTATTATAAGCAGGTTATTAATAAGGTGTACTGTGTGTGTGGACCCCAAACTTCTGACCCGGGTTGGAGGGCGCCACGAGTTTGGTATCAGAGCTACATGTTAAAAGTCACTGACACAAGTCTAGGATTGACGGGAATGGGTAGATGGTTAGGATTAGAAGTAAGGAATAGAAAGATAGAATGTTGAGAGGTTGAGTGCTTCGGTATAACAGGTATTAGTGTGATTCGCGTCGTGGTTTGAGATTCTTATATTGCGATATGATTTCAGATAGCAGCGATGGCCGACTCTTTTATCCCCGTATCAGCTGATCACTCGGAGCCTTCAGTTGGATTACCGTCTTCGGATCCACATCCTGTTGTTCCACCAGTGTTGGCTATACTACCTCCACCTGTGTTGCAGCCCGTACCATTGTAGGCTATTCCACCTCCAGGCATGAGGCCACCTATCAGAGGACTCCTACCTGCTGATTCAGGGTTTACTAGTCACTCAGTTCCAGGAGTACCTTTCCAGTTCTCTTCCTATCATGTCCCATATCATGAGTTTGAGGCTTGCCTTATGGAGCAGCGATTCTTATATGGTCAGATTCAGTTGTTACTACATATTATGTGTACCAGAGAGGTTGGGACTGGTGAGAGGCGACTCAGAGAGAGGCTTCAGGCATTTCGTAGAGCAGCTGCAGTAAGGATTGTTGAGGTTACACATGAGCACATCACCCCTGATTTCCTAGTGGAGTGGGCTAAGTGGGTTCTAGAGGAGCTTGAGGAGATTGGAGTTCCAGACTTGCCATGAGTTAGAGATCTAGAGATGCTGAGCAGTATTGTGATGGTTATGTATTATGTATAGGAGTGTGTAGTGTGTATCAGTAGACTTTTGAGTTGTATTTATATACTAGCTATGCTGACTAGTGAGTAGGTTTTTGTACCATTTTGCTTTTACTTCCAAAGCGTCTTTACGCTTGTACTACTCAAAACTTTTGATCTATATATATCAGTACCTTTTCCTTTCCAGTATTGTCATTCATTTTACTACACCTGTTTTATTTTACCTTATTTATTGCACCAGTTATACCCCTGTGATACCATGTACCCTGTTTTTCATAACTGTTTATATTCTGTAAAGAAGCATGCAATTTACTTAGTTACAACTATTTTCAAAAAGAGATATTTCTGTTTTACAAAACTTTTCTTTTATGAAAATAATTTGATTTAAAAACATAAATAAGTTGTTTGATTCTTTACAGAAAATGCCTCCCAGAAGAAATACCCGCACCAACACCCAGAATGAAGAAACCAACAACAACAATAATAACAACCAAGATGATACAAACCATAATGCAAAACCAGGACCTATAGACCCAGCAATAGCCCAGATTCTTCAAATCTTGGCCCAACAAGCAGTTCACCTGGCACAAAAACAACAAAGACATACCAATCCCCAGTTAACTTTCAAAACTTTTCAGGCAGTAAACCTACCAGAATTCAAGGGTTCCTTAGAACCGATTGAAGAAAATGTTTGGTTAAAGGAGATAGAGAAGGCATTTGCCTTAGTAAAAGTAAAGGACGAATAGAAGGTTGAGTTTCCAAGTTACTATTTGAAGAATGAGGCCACCTATTGGTGGGAGATGGTGAAGACTTTGGAAGGAACAGATGTTATTACTTGGGAGAGGTTTAAGGAGTTGTTTTTAAAAAAGTATTTTCCTCAGTTTGTCCAAGACCAGATGGAGCTGAAGTTTTTAGAACAAAAGCAAGGAAGCATGTCGGTGACAAATTACGAGAGCAAGTTTGAGGAATTGTCAAGGTATGTGCCGTCGTATGTGGATACTGACAGGAAGAAGGCTAAACGATTCCAGCAAGGTTTGAAACCATAGATCAGAGGAAAGGTAGCCATTTTTGAATTGAATACCTATGTAGGAGTTGTATAGAAGGCTATGATCGCAGAGACAGAGAGTGAGATATCACAGAAAGAGAAAGAAAGTAAGAAAAGGAAATTTGAAGGGAATGTTTCAGCCAGGGAGGAATTTTAATTTTAAGAGACAAAGTGCAGGTGACGGAAGCCAGGGCAACCATCCAGTTAATGCGAATCAGCCAAATCAGTTGAGATTAATTTTTCCAGATTGTCAAGTATGTGGGAAGAAGCATGGGGGAGTTTATAATAAGTTGAATGTAGTTTATTTCAAGTGCAATCAGAAAGGGAACTATTCAAGGGAGTGCCGAAATCAGCCGACAAGAGAGCCAGTAAATAAGGATCAGCCTATCCGGAATCCAGCAGTGAAGGTTCCAGCCATTGGATTTACGTGCTTTAAATATGGAAAACCAGGACATATAGCCAGGGATTGCAAGACACCAGCCCCAGTCAGTAATGCATTAAGGATTATGGGGTCTACTCCAGCAGTGAATGAGACTCCAAGGGCTAGAGTTTTTGATATGTCTGTGAAGGATCCTATCCAGGATACGGATGTCGTGGCAGGTATGCTTAATGTGAATTCTTTATGTGCCAAAGTATTAATAGATTCGGGAGCAACTCGATCGTTTGTTTCACAAGATTTTGTTAGTAAGTTAAATTATCAAGTTGAGTATTTAAATGAAATAATGACTGTGGAATTGGCAAATCAAGAACGAGTATCTGTTAATCAAGTTTGTGAGAATTGTGAGATTGAGATTTCTGGTAATAAGTTTTGTGTAGATTTGATACCATTTAAGTTAGGAGAATTTGATGTTATCTTAGGAATGTATTGGTTATCTAAGCACGATGCCCAGATAGATTGTCGAAATAAGAAGGTAATGGTGAAAACGCCAGACGAAAGAATAGTAACGTTCAAGGGCCAGAAATAAGTAAAGAAGTTCTTAATAATGATTCAAGCCAAGAAGTTACTACGACAAGGATGTGAGCATTTCGTGGCATATGTGATTGATAGGAGTCAGGAGCCAGCGAAACTTGAAGATATTCCAGTAGTGAATGAATTTCCAGACGTGTTTCCCGACGAGTTACCAGAACTTCCTCCAGATAGAGAAATTGAGTTTACAATCGACTTAGCACCTGGAACAGAACCGGTATCCAAGGCCCCGTATAGAATGGAGCCCGTTGAGATGAAAGAGCTAGCGAAGCAATTGCAAGAGCTGTTAGAGAAAGGAGTAATCAGACCCAGTATATCCCCGTGGGGTGCACCGGTATTATTTGTCAAGAAGAAAGATGGAAGCGTGAGATTGTGTATCGACTATAGGGAGCTCAACAAGCTTACAAACAAGTATCCATTAGCCATAATTGCCGATCTATTTGACCAATTGAAGAGAGCCAAGTACTTCTCCAAGATTGATTTAAGATCGGGATATCATCAACTGAATATTAAGCCAGAAGATATACCAAAGACATCTTTCAGAACAAGGTATGGACATTACGAATTTTTAGTGATGTCTTTTGGATTGACCAATGCCCCGACATCGTTTATGGACCTGATGAATAAAATTTTCAAGGAATACTTGGACAAGTTTGTTATTGTGTTTTAGACGATATTTTGATTTATTCAAAGGCGGAAGGGGATCATGCGGAACATTTGAGAACAACTTTGGAGATTTTATGGAAAAAGATGTTATATGCTAAATTCTCGAAGTGTGAGTTTTGGTTACATGAAGTTCAGTTCTTAGGACACATAGTCAGTAACGAAGGGATCAAAGTGGACCCAGCAAAAATTGAGGCAATTACAAGTTGGGAAAGATCGAGAACACCCACCGTGGTAAGAAGTTTCTTGGGATTAGCGGGATATTATCGTCGATTCGTTCAAAAATTTTCAAGGATTGCAATACCATTGACAAAGCTTACACGGAAGAATGAAAAGTTTATATGGAATGACAAGTGCGAAGAAAGTTTTCAGAAATTGAAGCAATGATTAATCACAACAACTGTTTTGTCACTTACAAACGATCAAGGGAATTTTGTAATTTATAGCGATGCTTCTCATAAAGGACTAAGATGCGTTCGAATGTAGCACGAGAAGGTGATTGTATATGCGTCAAGGTAATTGAAACCACACGAACAGAAATACCCTACTCATGATTTGGAGCTAGCAGCCATAGTTTTTGCTTTGAAAATTTGGAGACATTATCTGTATGGAGAAAAGTGCGAGATTTTCATGGATCACAAAAGCTTAAAGTACATATTCACACAGAAGAAGCTTAATATGAGGCAAAGGAGATGGTTAGAATTGATCAAGAATTACGACTGCTCAATTAATTATCATCCCGGTAAAGCGAACGTTGTAGCGGACGCGTTGAGTCGGAAGGAAAAGTTAAATGTGTTATCAGTACCTGAAGAGATATATAAGGAATTTCAGAAACTTGAATTGGAAATTAAAGTTTGCAGGCCTAGGTGAGGAATTGTGCACGCAGAAGGATGATCAAGGTATTTTTAGGTTTTCTTCAAGAATTTCGATTCTACCGGTGACGGAGCTGAAGAATGATATTTTACAGTAAGCACATAATTCAAGGTATTCAATCCATCCAGGAAGTACCAAAATGTACAGAGATTTAAAGAAAAACTATTGGTGGCCAGATATGAAGAGAGAAATTGCAGAATGTGTTAGCAGATGTTATACATGTCAGAGAGTTAAAGCCGAACATCAAAGACCAAGTGGATTGCTACAGCCATTGGAGATTCCAGAGTGGAAGTGGGAACATATTTCCATGGATTTTCATAGTTGGATTACCAAAGACAAGGGCTAATCATGATGCTGTTTGGGTTATAGTTGATAGACATACCAAGTCAGCTCATTTCTGCCTATAAATAAAAGATTTTCACTCGACAAGTTGGTCCATATGTACCTGAAGGAAATTGTAGTTCGTCACGGAGTCCCGGTGTCTATCGTATCTGATCGAGATCCAAGATTTAATTCAAGATGTTGGAAAAGTTTTCAAGAATTTTTGGGAACAAGATTGAATATGAGTACAGCTTATCACCCACAGACGGACGGCCAAAGTGAAAGAACGATTCAGAAGATTGAGGACATGTTACGTGTTTGTGCTATTGATTTCAAAGGAAGTTGGGATGAGCATTTACCTCTGGTAGAATTTGCTTATAACAACAGTTATCATACCAGTATTGGGATGCCACCCTATGAAGCCCTTTATGGACTGCAAATGCAGATCTTCAGTATATTGGGACGAAGTAGGAGAACGCAAAATACTTGGACCTGAACTAGTACAGCAGATAAAAGAAGTCGTTGAAATTATCCAAAATAGATTGATAGCCGCATAGGACCGTCAAAGGAAATATGCAGACCAGTCAAGGAAAGACATGGAAGTCGAAGAAGGAAGCTTGGTATTACTGAAAGTATCACCGTGGAAGGGACTAACGAGGTTTGGAAAGAAAGGAAAGCTGAGCCCAAGATATGTCGGACCTTTTGAGATTTCAAAGCGCGTTGGCAAAGTAGCTTATAAATTGGCGTTACCTCCGTACATGGAGCACATTCACAATGTTTTTACGTATCGATGCTTAAGAAATATAATCCAGACTCCAGGCACGTAATAGAATATGAGCCAATAGAGCTTCAGGCAGATTTATCATATGTAGAGAGTCCGATAGAGATTCTAGAGAAAAGAGTGAAGGTATTGAGGAATAAAGTGGTAAAGCTAGTAAGAGTGTTATGGAGAAACCCAAAGGTTGAAGAGTCAACCTGGGAGTTAGAAAGTGATATGAGAGAAAGGTACCCTCGTTGTTTTCTTAGGAGATTCTGAGGACAGAATCCTTTTAAGGGGGTAGGATGTAATATCCGGGATATATCGTGTAATTATTTTTGCTAATAAATAATTAATATATGTGTTCAGTATCTATTCTGTGAATTATTTGTTAAGTGTTAAATGTGTTTGGATGTTTAAAAATATTATTAATTGAGTATTTTAATTTTTATATGTCCAAAATAAAATATAGATAATTGTCATATCTTCCTAATTATTTTTATGTTGATTTATGAATTTATAAGGATCATATGAAATTTATAAAATCTTTTTCCGGGTATTTAAAATCTATTTTATAAAAACGGGAACCAACCGACGTCATCCGTTATTACGTTTTTGGAACCCGAAACTCTTCCCAGAACTCCTTAATAACCTAATTGTAATATTTCGAGCATATTCCATGTTTCGACTTTTTCGATCCGGCAGTACAATTTGTCCTGCGCGGGTCCCGACGCAATATTTTCGATACAATATTCGTTTCGGTAAATCAATAAAACTCGTATTTTCGATAAATGGGAGCTTTTTATTAAACTATCCCAATTATCACCTCGTAGTACGTGTAACCAGGCGCTGAGACGAAGACCTCATTATAAATTGTAGTGATTTGGATAATTGTCCCGAAAACCGATACCGTTTGGATCAGTTTTTATAAATAAACGTACCGTTTTATATCCGGAATGATCCTACAGGATACTAATTTTCTGTAATTATAAATAGCCTTTTTCCGTATTTTATTTCGTATCAAAATCATTTGCAGTCAGCTAATATATAATTTTCCAGAGAAAAACCATAAATTCATAAACCTTTCTGAGAATCAAACCAACAATCAGAGGTGTTACCGGAGTCCGTTTGAAAAGCTCGAGTACTCAAAACGAAGGTCTTGAGGTGTTCTATCAAATTATGTGTTCCAAATCACTGCAGAAATCAATGTTTACTTTCTGAAAAATTATTTATTTTCGAATTAATTTTATTAAAAATATGAATTTTTGTTCGGATGATTTTTTGTATGATTTGATGCTTGCATGTTGTAGAGCTTGTTTTCCTGATGATTTTCATATGTCATACGTCTGATTTGGAGTTCAATAACATGCTCAAAAGTGGGTTTAATTCTCAAACTTTAAAATTAGGGTTTATAACCCGTATGAATGTTTTCAATTGAAATTTGGGGCTTTTTGATTTTGGGGTTATTAGCTGTTGATTTATAGTGGATTATGTTCCTTATGAAATTTGCAAGCGATTGGTATATAGCTCGTTAACAGAGGATTAGTGAATCGAAGAGAGTTGTGTTTTGAAGATTTTCGATGTTCGCCGGAAACCGGCAATGTTCTTGGCCAATTTCCGGCCAGGACAGGGATGATTGATGTGTTTTGATTGCATAAATAAGTTCCTGGTAATGTGTAGATTAATTCTGGACAGTTTGGTGGCCCGAGGTCGCCGGAATCGTGTTCTCCGGCCACACTCCGGCGAGTCGACGGCGGGTGTTTACGAAATTGCAAACAGGCCCCTGGACTTTTGGGGAAAAAACAGTTTAGTCCCCCAGGTTTCCAGAGCTTTGCATATTTTGGATTCCTGTTTATAAATTATTTAAAAATCCTATTTCCTAATTTATTTTAATTATAAAAATTCGATTTTAATTTATGAAAATTCCAAAAATTATTATTTTAATTCAAAAAATTATATTTAATTCACAAATAAATCTGAATTAATTAGTTAATTAATTTCAGTTAATTTTTAATCAATTAATTAGGCCATTAATTTGAAAATTAATTGATTAATTGATTTAATTAATTATTAATTGAATTTAATTAATTATTTAATTAGATTTAATTATTGAAAAATGATTTAAAATTCCGAAAAATAGTTTCGAGCTTTAAAATATTATTTTAAATCGTTTTCAAGGCTCGATAATTATTATGAAATTGTTTTGAAGCCAGAATTCGCCAACCGAACCCTGTTTACTACTTCGAAATTGATTCAACGATCTATTTTAATTCCGAAAAATGTTTTAAATTACAAAAAAAATTCAAATTCATCTTGAATAATACGATTAGAAAAATTTAGGAAAGAAACAAGAGATTTGTTCCTACTAGTTGTTAAAATAATGAGATGGGAGAATGATACAGAATAGAAGAATTGGAAGAAGAGAGGAAGTAATACACCTCTGCAAGAAAAGTAGCAAGACTGAGATAAAAATTGATTGTCTCTTCCATAAGTTTATTCAATTTATATAAACTTTTCATGTGTATCTTAATATGCTCTAGGAACTAGAAAAATGGTTGAATATATTATTTATGAAACCAGAAGCATATTTAACCAAAGCAGCAAGTAGGTATACAAAACTACCATCAACATTTGGAAACCTCTTTTGAGCTCTTTGAAAAAGCCTCGACAAAGCTTTATGTCACCTTTCCTTTTCTATTTTTGACTTCAGTTCATCAATCCATGGTTTAATATCCGAAGATACACTGTCACGAAGACATTTAATAACAGTCAGTTAACAGTTCATTAGATAAATTGCAGAAAATATGTCCAAACATCAGCCACCTGTTTCAAATGCAACAACAGATAAATCACACATTTTTGCAATATTGATTTCTTACAAAATAATAATAACATCTTATAGAAAGCAAAGATGATTACGAGTTCTGTAAATAACATTATTGTAATCTAATTCATGTGTCATGATTATGACTTCAATGAGATGAAGATGAACACATAATCACAGATAAACATAACATGTAGTGATGCACCCAACAACACCATTGAGAATGAAGCTATAATAAACAAGATAAAAAAAATCTGGTAATTGAAATTGTGGCTACAGCTGAATAGTATCACTATTACTTGTATTTATCAATATAAAACAGTATGTATTATAGTAGGGATGCAATCGCTACAAAATATTGCATATCTAACAATGTTGATAGGTGGCTGTAATAAACAAATAACAAGCTATAAACACATGCAGTAGATCTTTAACAGTTTTACACACAATAGCAACACCGAGACACGCGCGTCATACACTCACACCTATACACTTAAAAATATACAGAGTACTAGTAAATATAACAACATCCAAGTTTATCATATAGACAAAACTAGGTTCAGTACCATAGAGTTAACTAGTTAAGCTAATCCTTGAAGACACGCATGTGTGGACAATTTCAATAAATCCTAAAATAAGCAGAAATTGATCCCTGAAAACAGGTGACCGAGTTTCATAAACATTCATTAGAGTCATACCTATGCAATCATACACACAAATTTCTATAGATTAAATTATAAATATGTCAGATTGTAAATAGAATTATTTCATTAATCAACACAATCTGTGCACCAACACCAAAGTGCACAAATGTACACATCAGAGCATAGAGAGTACTAGAAAATCTGTAACCAATAGATAATTAGAATATCTATTAAACTACCGATTTTGTAACAGAAAATTTATATACAATCGGCGTATAAGGATCATTCAAGAGTGAAACTATATCCATAAAAGATAAGATGTCTGTGGTTCTTTTTTGTGAACACATTTTCTCACTTTCAATAATCAGATGCATACTCTTAGTAATTCCACAAGAGAAATATTGATTTCTTTTGTTACAACTTTTGTTTTGATACATAATGATGTAGATCAGGAGAGGCACTCTTATAACAATTTAATATATTGACATAAAACATGTACCTGTACTTGTTGTAGTTGAAGGTGCTTAAGATACTCAAGTGCTTCATCGAGCACAGAAGGCTTATTAGTCTATCAAGGAAAAAAAAGACCAAATCATTCATCAAAAAAACATTCAAGATGAATCAGACTTTAAAACATAACTCAATTTCTCCTAAAAACAACAAAAAAACACGAAAACTAAAAACAACATTATTAGAATTCAGAATCATGTTCTGTAGTGCCTTCAGTTTCTCGTTAATCCTACTCCTCCTCCTCTCTCAAAAATAAATAATTAATCACACATCACCACACTTATCAAACAAATTCGATAAGAAAATAAATACTTCAGTCCCTCTTGAAGTAATTTTGTGTACTACAATACACTGGTTTAATTTCCATTCTTTCACTATGACACATCCACTTCTAATACAACAACGAAGCGCATTAATAAGAAAATATGACAAGAAAATATGACAGTATACGAGGAGAACTAGAACTTCAAATAGTATTTAACAAAGATGTGGATAAGTACTAAATGAACAAGGCATTACTTTGGTACGACATTGTTCAATGACTCTTCAATTATTTTAACAGCCTCAGCTTTCCTATTTGGTTCTATAAAATGTAACATTTCTGCGGTTGCTGCTCTATGCACCAAGGAGTCTGCCAATATATAAAGGTGTTATTTTTAAAGTAGGATCTTAGAAAATATGTACATATATTCATATTAGAAAAACCTATTAACCTCTACGCTTTTCAAGGAAAAGAGTGTTTGCCTCTACGGGATATTTTCTGTGCAACTTACTACAAAATCACACAAAAAGACATTTATTATGCAGTTTCATATTTATCCACTTGTTTCAAAGCTGTCAATTATGAACTTATACTACAATGATAAGAAACCAGAAGGTAGGTTGTTCTCCTTCTAGGACACTCCAAACAAGTTTCTGAGCCTCACTAACTCGAGTAGTGATGGAAGCCACCTTGTACTAGAAACTAACGTGCAAAACCATTATCTAGATTTAGATTGACGGAACCGTTGCCAAAACCCCTAATAGATTTATTGGTGGAAGGAGAAAAAACTAAAACGAGAAGGAATAGTAAGATTACCAGTGCAATATTACTATTATATATTACTTAGGAATAAATTTAACCACATTTAAACTGAGGGTTGAGCTATAGATTTTAAACCAAAACCAAGCTGGAACCGGAATATCTTGTAACTTCAATGAAAGCCTGAACCTAATTGAAACCCTAAACACTAAATTATTCCTCTTTAAACCATTAAATTGAACCGACATATCTTGAAGAACCATCTCCTATTGAAATCCCCAATGGAAACCCTAATTTAAGAAGCTCAAACACAGAAAGAGAGAAAGAGAGTGAGGGCGGTTAGGTTTAGAGAGTTAAAGAGTAGGCCTTTGTAAATTTTGAAACCCCAGATGAACACCTGACAATTCGAGATCTTGAAGCCTGAAAACAAAGAAGGTGTTCCATTACATAAAGCGTGAGTTTGAACTTTGTGTTTGAGAGTATGATTTTCAGATAAACCACCCTTTTTTTGTTAAAACTTCAACGCCCGCTCCCAAATTTCATTCACCGCCCATTAATTTCAACTCTAGGCCCAAGTTCTATTCTAAATAAATAACAAGACCCAACTTCATTTGTTGAAATTTAAATTATTAATTTTATTTTTCTTTTAATAAATATTATTTTTAACGTTTAATTATGAAAAATAAATAAAATTCAACAATAAAGATATATTATAAATCAATCCGTTAATTAACGATCACTTGTAAGTTTTGTAAAATATCAATTTATTAATATAATTTTGTAAATAAGTCCACTAATATTATTAAATTTTAAAAATAAATAAAATTTGTATTTCAATTATTAATTCATTTCGATGTAAAATATTTTTAATTAGTTAAATAAAAAAATCATCTTCGTATATTGGTAAAACATTGTAACTATATAGCAACATCTAAAAAGAGGGGTTGCACATTTGTTTATATGGCTACTATAAGGCTTTTCTTTGCAACCCCAGCATGAAAGATTGCAGTATTCAATCTATGGCGTAGTGATAGTTGGCATTGTTAGGAAATAATTTTCTTGTCCACTTCGACATAAGGCACCCATCACACACTTCTTTTGGCTGCTGTATGTTTGACATTCCGGTCACCATCGTATTTCACGATATCAGTGATATGTTTTGTTAGGTAACATGCATAAAACGTGTCAAAATATGTTTCATCCAACAATCAGTATGAATAACATATTTGATATGTTTCGACGATAAATCACTAATTCGGGTAAGTTTAAATACTGATTTATCGTCAAAATATAGCAAATATGCTATGCAAATCGATGAGTGGGAGATGAATAAAAATACGGTGAAATTATTTTTTTTTAAAAAAGTTAACCAACTAACGAGAAAAGTAAAATTAAAAACGAAGGGGAAAGTGATTAATCGTGCTGGTCTCATTGGTTTGAAGTTTGTATTTGAGTAATTTCCTATATATATATATACATTAGTTAAATAGTAAGCATGGACATGGTTTAATACATCGTTTCCATCTACAGAAGCGTTGTTGCATATCTCAATTGACATCGTTTCTTATTTTTTATATCGGATACCAACAGATGTCTGAGTATGTGTTTAACACATGGGTTACTTACTGATGTCTTAGTATGCGTAATATATGAGTTATTTAGTTAGAAACAATATGTTATGCAGTCTTTCACATCAAAAATACGGACTTTTCCACACCCACCTAGACATCAGTTTTTAAAAAAATTGTTTATTGACATTTTTCCAGTAGTGTACTAATTGCAATGCATGCCAATTTAGCGTCTTGTGTATTTTCTACTGTAAATTTAAGGGGCAATTTCCTTGTGGGTCAATTTCTTGTTCCCGTTCTAATCTAATTGAAAGTATATATAAGTATCTAAATGTAAAGTAGATATTTTACAAATTTACTTGGAACATACATATACATTTGTGAAAACCTTAGCTTGCCAATTTTCCTAAAAACAAGTTTCCAATATGTAAGTAGAAAATTTCATGGCCGTTATATAATTTCCACAAAATTTAACATGTGCATTCTTTGTTTTCCTACACTATGACAATTTTAAAATTTTGAATGTCATGGGAAAAGAAAATCTTAGGGTGTCCTTTCTCATATGGTCTCGTTTTATTTATTATATAAAAGTTTAAAGTTTATAAAAATCTTAATCTATTTGGTAAAAATAAAGAAATACTAGTATAAATTCACGGGATTAAGAAAGATTAAGATATATTACATAATTGTTATGTATTATAGTTTAAATTTAGTAGTTATCTCCACAATGAAATTCATCCAACTGACATCCTATTTTCCACTTCAAATTTATTTTTGCACTAATAAATGTTGTCATATTGACCTAGGGTAATTTATTAGTAACAATTTTTTACATATAGGGCTTGTCACATTTTTTTACCATCCACCTAACCTCCTAATATTTGTGACATTGGAATTATAATTTGAAATCGTAAATCAACTATTAATTAGTTAATTATGTTTTAATATGGGGATTCATTAATTGATCAGAGGCAAGTTTGTACAGCACTAGCAAAATAACAAAATAATAGGCTACATCTAATATAGAATTTCTTTCTAACTCAAAAGAAAAATTGAACATGGTGTCTAATCTAATGGTCAAATTATTTTCTCCCTTTTCCATGGTGAAAATCATGTGGTATGTGTTGTCAAAATGAAACCCCTTTAATGATGACACATAAAGCATGCCAGCAATGAGAAAATTTTATTTTGAAATTCTAGACAACAGTTTCAGCAGCTAGAAAAGTGCTCCAAGATAATATTATGTGAAATTAAATTTGGTGAGAAGTACTACTTGGTGTTGGTGATGATAAAAAATACATTGTGATTTATAATTTCTAAATATGTTTTAATTTTTAATCAAGAAGCAGTAGTGGAATTATGAATTAATATTGTAACTAAAATAATAATTAGTTGATTGTGTTTTAATGTTGCTTGATTAAAAATATATTTGTCATTGATTATGCTATTTATATGACATCAATCGTGCAATATTTTCTAGTTCTTATAACTATATATAAAGAGTTTTATGATATATTAAAATAATAACTTTATATCAAATATTATATTTCTCTCCATCTTGTATAAAAAATAACCAATGAAAAGTGAGCAATAATCTTATAAATGATAATACATGTGAACCGGTTGTAGCATCCAAATGTTGTTGAATGTTTTTTCAAATGGCTAATTTATATATGAGGATTTTTACAAACTTGAACACATTAAGACATAATATTTTACGAGTCACAACAATTATAATAACCAATAACCTCCAATATTAATTAAGATATATCATATATGTGTTTATGTACATGTTATGTATGATAAAAACCCATTTAAATTTACATCATTGTGAACCTTATTCCCCAATGTAATAAAATCAAAATTACATCAACCTAGTCTTAGTTATGGTGTGATGACATATATTGTTCTAATTATGAATTTGCAATCCTACATAAAACAAATCAAACAAAACATACCTAGTAAATTTCCATTAATGCAAGGTGTGGGGAGGGCAACATGTTTGTAGTCTTACCCACAATCAAAAGACCATGAACTTATGTGTGTGAATATTGTATGATGCATAAAAAGCGAAAGGTAAGGATAAATCACACAATAAACAATAACGAAGTAGTAATTTCAAGGAAATAATAATTTATTCAGATAAAATTGAAAGTATTCAAGATTGTACTTTAGCCCATGATTATATTTACACCGGACTTACCTTGATTTGATTGAGTTTACTATGCATCAAAATGGGACACATAAGAGAGAAGAGGGAGGAAGTAAATATGGTAGTTGTCCAGGATGATGAACCAGCTTTGTTATAGTCATAAGTATAACCATACAGGCTCATTTTAATAGCCATACGGGCTCAGTTTAAAAGCCATACGGGTTGGAAGGATTGCAATGAGAACCGTTTAGATTAAGGGAGATATTGTTGGAAAATTAATCTAAACTTGTTAAATTATTTTATTGTTCTAGTTAGTTATTTTAAATTAAATAAATTGTCATCCTAGTGTACAGGAGATGACTTAGTCATGAGTTTGTTTTCATCATTATTAGGAGAGTCTAATGTAGTGGAGAGTTTATTAGGAGAGTCTAATATAGTGGAGAGTTTGTAGGAGGAGTGGTTAGCAGCACTAAGTCTCGTATATATGCATGTATCTCTTTTAGTTTTAATGATGGAAATAATAGATAGTTTGTTTTGTTTTATTCTCTCTAGGTAATACATATATCAGTTTTTTCCCACATACATTGGTACCCACAAAATAACGATGATGATGAAGGGGAGGGGGTCTTGCGGGACAAATAAACCCCTGGATATTCACCTGTTTTTAATGAAAAACATCCTTCTTTGTTGGTTATTGGTTACCATCACCTATATAACCAAAAAAATTTAACATGACATAAACCTAAAAAATGATGTATACAACCAAGAATGATGACATGACTTTGTAATTTTAAACCAATATAGAAATCATCATTGACAAAATTTTATAAAAAAAATTAACGTACTTGTATCTATTATAACATTGCAATGCTTGTAAAAAACTGATGTCAAAAACAGTTTGATGCAATGCTTGTTTAATAAAATCGATGTCTTTAACATTTAACAACAGAGTACAAAAAACTGGTATGGAGTAAAGCTACAAACATCAGATAAAAACCATTTTCAAAGGGTTATGATATTTAACATCACACGCAAAGACATTGGTCCAATTGTTTGTAACATCCATTTTAAGTCTATGTCAATAGCAATATTTCTTATAGTGGAGGATGATGATTGCACCTAACTGTTAGTGTAGGTGCCCTAGAGGCAATACATTATTCTTTTATCTTTATGTCAGTTGATCATTCAATAAATTTATTTATTATGACCTTAATTACTGTGATATTTTGATAGCATAATAAATGTCCTTAGAATCATGATACAAATTGTATAGTTTAAGTACATGACTTGAACTTGAGATTATATAATATATCATATTCTTAAAGGTCCCTAGTCGAGTATTATTATATAGGAGAATAATAATACATAGATAGACTAGTATGTTGTTTGACAAGATAACCACATCTCATTGGTTATAAGTATGGGGATACTAAAGTCAATACATAGGTACATGTGAGAGTACATGGTACTGGACAGACCCACAGTGAGATTCTTCATGTTTAATAAAGTCATAAGAAAGACTCACAGTGATAATGGTGTAACGATCCTTTGACTTGAAATCATTATATTTCTATACGAGGATTAATATACTTTGACTACATTAAAAGTTACTTTTGATCGGGTAATGATAAAAGTGGACATCGGGTATATCATGAGTTGTATGAGAAATATGAATGATAGATAAAGGATTTAACCCTCCTATAATTAGGAGATATATTATTGGCCTCTTGATTGAGTGAGATTATAAAAGCATGGCCATGCTCAAATAATGATTTGTCTCGATAATCTACTCATGAATCAAGTAAACCCGGATTAAATGTTGAAGAGGATGACTAAATACATGCCTCGAGTTTAATCTATAATATGTATGGTTAAAGAGATTATATTACACGAAAAACAATAATCACGAAAGGTTTTATCTAATCACGATTTAATTATTGTTTAATTGGGTAACAATGATGTATTACTAGATACCGCTCATTGTTTGTAATTTTATTAGAGAATAAAATTATTGCCAATTAAATAATAGCCTATAGGGTCGCACAAATAGAGCACTTAATGAAATAGTTAATTTAAATTATGGATTTAAATTAATTGATGATTATTTGAATTTTATTATAATTAAGTAAGACTTAATTGAGATAATATAAATTCGAATTAAAAGGAATGTTTTTGCCCATAATAATTAAGTATGACTTAGTTATTAATTAAATAATAGAAATTAGTTTTTATTATTTTATCCAATACCTACTAGGGTTGGGCTTTGCTATTATGGGCCTTTTTAATCAGTCATTATAAATAGATAATGAGAGGTTAAAGAGGCTTATATGTTTTTTAAGAAAACCCTAGCAGCAAAGAGAGGCAGAGGCAATTCAGATCGTCAAGAAGGAGGCTAGTACATCCATTCCATAGTCAAGTTCGTGAGACGTTCTTGAAGGTGCTCGTGTGGATACCATAGAGGTGTTTCTCCGAGAGGTAGACACAAAGCGTGATAGCTAGGATCTCTGTTGAGTTCGTGAAAGTTAATCTCTTGAAAGGTATGATTCGTTATCTCCATAATCTTCCCATAATTATACATGGATCCTGTTTTTGGGTTTCGAAATTTTTGTTTTATTTACGTTTATCCGCTGCGTTTTATGCCTTCGGAACCCAACAATGGTATCAGAGCTACGTGTATAAGGGGCTGATTTGGTTACATGTTTACTGTATTTTTATAAGTATGCATGTGTGATGAGTCTGCCATGATAACAGTTATGTTATATGAGTCTGCCATGATAACAGTTATGTTATATGAATGATATGATGAATCTGTTAATGATCTATATGATGATACTAGTATGTTTAAGATCTGCCATAACTCATATGTATGCGATCTCTTAAAATATGTATACTGATACACATTTTTGGTAACTGGAATATGGATCGTGTGTATACTGATACATGCTTCTAGAATAGTATTCTGATACATGTTTTTCTAGTATTTTGATACTTGATTTTGCAAAAATTTCCGCCATCGATCCGCGTGCTTAGGGTTTCGTTTTTAATTTGTGCTTATGACATATGCTTTATTTATTTATTATTCTTGATTAGATCATGATAAGTGATAAATAGTATGTCATCTTTATATGATCTATCATATTCTTTAATGGTTACTTGAGCATGGTCCATAGTTATGGCCTTAAGACCTTAGTTGTAATGGTTTATTCTTTTGGTTTGTAATAAATACGACTTGCATGTCATTTTCTATTTGTAGTTATTTTATCTCGAATGTAACTCGAGTTCTTTTGTAAGTTCATTAGTATAATTCTTAATGTAACATCCAAGAAGGACAAGGGAAAGAGGAGGCATCCTATGGAGGCCAAGGAGACAATAGAAGCAATAGAGAAGACATATGTAATAGTTATTTTTATACCATAGATTGACCTTGATCTTTTCATTAGCCTGAAAAGATCACATAGGATTGGGCCATAACTATTGTACGTTTACTTTACGTACTTTTCATATGATGTATAAATAGTATGTGTAGAGTAGAAAATGCATGTTTTAATTAGATTAATGATGCATGTATGTATTAGATACATCACCCATGCCATGCCTTTAAACAAGATAAAATCTGTAAGGACTCAAGATTTAAAATTAACAAACGATTATGAGATTCTCGTGTTTATGAAACACAGAATAAAATACGAATTTTCTTTATTTCTGACATGGGGCGATTTTGTCAACAACGGGTTCATAGAACTTGTAAGGCTGTGGGTTTTAAGCGAGACCGATGTGACTCCTCCACTACCTGGAAATCAAACCATTGACGAGTATTGATTTAAAGTCTTTTATTCAAGGAAAAATTGGGAATCTCTTTATGATGGGATCATGATCGTTCTAAATTAAAAATCCCTAAGTAAAAATATTAAGTTTTAATCAGATGCTTTCCAATGAATGAACACTCATTAAATCCTAGATCGATAAGGGGAAGGGCTGTCAGTGGCAGGGGACGCCTATCTATCATGGTGAAATACGACGAATATAAACGGTTATATTCGGACGTTGTATCATTGGGTCTAACTTAACTGAGTCATCATAATAAGGTGAATATAAACGGTTATATTCATTTATTATGAACTTAGAAGCATAGAGTTTGTTAAAAATCTATTAGATAGATAAGATCAATTGTTGTTCACCAAATTATCCAAGAATTATATATGACATAATTGACAACTGTTGTCTACCTAAATAATCATGTTTTAAGGATACCAGTGGTTGACTTAGAACATGACGAAATATGGATCTTGGCTCACTAGAAAGATTTATGGGATATACTTTCCGAATTAATAGTTAGGGCTATTAATTTGATAAAAAAATAGTGGGAGATATATTACGAATATATCATAATCATATGAACATAAAATTTTAACTCAGACAATCTAATGTTTATTTTGCGCTTTTATTATTGTAGATACTGAGTAATGGCAAACAACATAAACACACTATCCGTACGTTCAGCCCTTGAGAAGGACAAGCTGACAGGAGGAAACAACTTTCTAGACTGGTAGAGGAATTTGAGGATTGTCCTCAGGCAGGAGCGCAAGCTGCATGTCATTGATATTCCTCCTCCAGGCCCCCTTCCTGAGGGTGCTACTGCTGATGAACGAGCAGCACGCACAAGGGATGAGAATGATGCAAATAATGTTGCATGTCTTATGTTGGCAACTATGAGTGCTGAGCTTCAAAAACAGCATGTGCATATGGATGCATATACTATCAATGAGCGCTTGCAAAGCATGTTTGCAAGCCAAACTCATCAAGAAAGGTTCAACACGAGTAAGTCACTTTTTAATTGCAAACAAGGGGCGAGTGAACCAGTTGGCCCACATGTTCTGAAGATGATTGGTTACATTGAGTACCTTGAAACTTTGGGTTTCCCGATTGGTCCGGAAACTGGTATTGACCTAATCATGAATTCTTTGAACAACAAATTCACTCAGTTTGTTGTGAACTACAATATGAATGAATTTGACAAAACACCTACTGAATTGTTGCATATGTTGAGAACATATGAGACCAACATGAAGACAGCTGAACCTGCTCCCATACTGATGGTGGGAAATAAAGATAAGGCCAAAGGGAAGGGCAAATGGAAGGGTAAGAAGAAGATTGGATCTGATTCTACACCCAAGCCAAAGTCAGGTCCCAAACAGGCTTTAAAGCCTAAAGGTGGTGTGGCCAAGGGTGAATGTCACTACTGTAAGAAAGATGGTCACTGGAAGAGAAACTGTCCAATTTACTTGGAGGATCTGAAGAAAAAGAAAGCAGTTCAAATTTATGGATCAGGTATTTATGTTATAGAAGTCAATTTGTCTATTTCTACATCTTGGGTATTTGATACTGAATGTGGTTCTCACATTTGTATAAATGTGCAGGGCCTGCAGAGAAGTAGAACTTTGGCTAAGGGAGAAGTGGACCTAAGAGTAGGCAATGGAGCAAAAGTTGCTGCTTTAGCTATAGGGACTTATTATTTATCTATGCCCTATGGGCTTGTTTTAGAACTAGAAGACTGTTTTTACGTGCCTGCGATTCGCAGAAACATTATTTCTGTTTCTTGTTTGGACAAGAAAGGTTTTTCGTTTATAATAAAGAACAACAGTTGCTCTTTTGCTTTGAATGATTTAACCTATGGTGTTGCGCGTTTATTTAATGGTTTATATGTTCTTGATTTAGATAACCATGTCTGTAATATAGAAAACAAACGACTTAAAATGAATGACTCAAATCAAACATACCTCTGGCATTATCGTCTAGGCCACATAAATGAGAAACGCATATCCAAATTACATAAGGATGGATACTTGGATAAGTTTGATTTTGAATCATACGAAGAATGTGAATCTTGTTTTCTTGGTAAGATGACTAAAGCCCCTTTCACTGGTAAGGGTCAAAGGGCCACTAAACGTCTGGAGCTAGTACATAGTGATGTATGTGGCCAAATGCGTGTAATGGCTAGAGGAGGCTACTACTACTTCATAACATTTACTGATGATTTCAGTAGATATGGATATGTATATCTTATGAAGAACAAATCCGATTCTTTTGAAAAATTTAAAGAATACAAGGTTGAAGTAGAGAAGCAAATTGGAGGAGATTCAAGTATTAAGATCTTACGATCCGATCGTGGGGGTGAATACTTTAGCACCGAATTTAGAGAGTATTTGAAAGAGTGTGGTATTGTATCATAACTCACTCCGCCAGGAACACCTCAATGGAATGGAGTTTCAGAGAGGAGAAATCGCACCTTGTTGGACATGGTACGATCGATGATGAGTCATGCAGATATTCCAATTAGTTTCTGGGGTTACGCTCTAGAAACAGCGGCTTTCACACTTAACCGTGTTCCTACTAAGAAGGTTCAAAAGAGTCCATATGAGATATGGAAAGAGAAACGGTCAGGCATGAACTTTATGAAAGTTTGGGGATGTAAGGCGTTTGTGAAATGTCAAGAATCTGACAACCTTGGACCTAAATCCGAAGAGTGCATTTTTGTAGGATACCCTAATGAAACAAAGGCGTATTATTTTTATAGTCCTTCTGAGCAGAATGTGTTTATTGCTCGAGATGCTATCTTCATGGAAAGAGATTTTGTTTCCAAAAGAAACAGTGGGAGAACTATAGATCTTGATGAAGATCGAGAACCGCAAAATAGCATTGAACCTGAAGTGGAACAAGAGCAGAATAATGATAATGCTCAACAAACACAGGTTGTTCGTAGATCTGGTAGATTTCGCCATGAGCCAGAGAGATATGGATTTCTCATGACTCAGTGTGGTGATTTGATGCTCATAGATGAAGATGAGCCTCTCACATACCAAGATGCTATGAACAGTCCAGACTCTAAGAGATGGCTTGAAGCCATCAAATCCGAGATAGATTCCATGTACGAAAACCAAGTATGGACTTTGGTTGATCCACCTGAAGGGGTAAAACCCATAGGGTGCAAATGGGTTTTTAAGAAGAAAAAGGGCATGGATAGAAATGTTCAGACCTATAAAGCTAGGCTGGTTGCAAAAGGTTTCGAATAAATTCATGGTATTGACTATGATGAAACTTTCTCACCAGTGGCTATGGTCAAGTCTATAAGGATTTTACTTGCCATTGTAGCATTCCATGATTATGAAATCTGGCAAATGGATGTCAAAACAGCTTTCCTTAATGGAAGCCTTGAAGAGGATGTGTACATGACACAACCTGAGGGTTTTTGTCGATCTAAGGAATGCTGGCAAGGTATGTAAATTGCGTCGATCCATTTATGGATTGAAGCAATCCTCTAGGAGATGGAATATCCATTTTGATGAAATAGTCACAGAGTATGGCTTTGTTCAAAACGAAGATGAACCGTGTGTTTACAAGAAGGTTAGTGGGAGTTATTTGGCATTCATAGTACTATATGTTGATGATATACTACTAATGGGGAATGACATACCTTCTCTAAAGGCTGTTAAGACTTGGTTAGGGAGCAATTTCTCCATTAAAGACTTAGGAGAGGCATCCTACATTCTAGGAATGAGGATCTATAGAAAAAGATCTAGAAGGATGATCGGTCTAAGTCAGAGCATATACATTGATAAGGTTTTGCATCGTTTTGGAATGCAAAATGCAAAAAGGGGATATGTCCCCGTGTCTCAAGGGATAACGATCTCTAAGGACCAGTGTCCGAAATCATTGGATGAGAAGGACCACATGAATAAAGTTCCATATGCTTCAACAATTGGATCTATCATGTATGTAATGGTATGTACTCACCCAGATGTCTCGTATGCTTAGAGCATGACTAGCAGATACCAGTCTAATCCGGGTGAAGGTCACTGGACGGCAGTTAAGAATATTCTTAAGTACCTGAAAAGAACTAAAGATTCATTCTTGGTGTATGGAGGAGAAGAGAAACTCGTTGTAAAAGGGTACACCGATGCAAGTTTCCAAACAGACAGAGATGATACTGTATCACAGTCTGGTTTTGTGTTTTGTCTAAAAGGAGGTGCTGTAAGCTGGAAGAGTTCAAAGCAAGAAACAGTAGCTGATTCTACAATGGAGGCTGAGTACATTGCAGCTTGTGAAGCAGCTAAGGAGGCCGTTTGGATTCGAAAGTTCATTTCTGATTTGGGAGTGGTTCCATCGATCGCAGATCCCATTGATCTATACTGTGATAATAATGGAGCCATTGCACAGGCTAAAGAACCTAGATCACACTCCCGGGCTAAATATATACTCAGGTGATTTCACCTTATTCGAGAGATTAATGAAAGGGGTGATATACACATATGTAAAGTGCACACAAATGATAACATTGCAGACCCACTGACCAAAGGCTTGTCGCAGCAGAAGCACGATGGTCACACTAGTTCCATGGGTATTAGATATATGGGTGATTGGCTCTAGTGCAAGTGGGAGATTGTTAGTGTAGGTGCCCTAGAGGCAATACATTATTCTTTTATCTTTATGTCAGTTGATCATTCAATAAATGTATTTATTATGACCTTAATTACTGCGATATTTTGTTAGCATAATAAATGTCCTTAGAATCATGATACAGATTGTATAGTTTAAGTACATGACTTGAACTTGAGATTATATAATATATCATATTCTTAAAGGTCCCTAGTCGAGTATTATTATATAGGACAATAATAATACATAGATAGACTAGTATATTATTTGACAAGATAACCACATCTCATTGGTTATAAGTATGGGGATACTAAAGTCAATACATAGGTACATATGAGAGTACATGGTACTAGACAGACCCACAGTGAGATTCTTCATGTTTAATAAAGTCATAAAAAAGACTCACAGTGATAATGGTATAACGATCCGTTGACTTGAAATCATTATATTTCTATACGAGGATTAATATACTTTGACTACATTAAAAGTTACTTTTGATCAGGTGATGATAAAAGTGGACATCGGGTATATCATGAGTCGTATGAGAAATATGAATGATAGATAAAGGATTTAACCCTCCTATAATTAGGAGAGATATTATTGGCCTCTTGATTGAGTGAGATTATAAAAGCATGGCCATGCTCAAATAATGATTTGTCTCGATAATCTACTCATGGATCAAGTAAACCCGGATTAAATGTTGAAGAGGATGACTAAATACATGCCTCGAGTTTAATCTATAATATGTATGGTTAAAGGGATTATATTACACGAAAAACATTAATCAAGAAAGGTTTTATCTAATCACGATTTAATTATTGTTTAATTGGGTAACAATGATGTATTACTAGATACCGCTCATTGTTTATAATTTTATTAGAGAATAAAATTATTTCCAATTAAATAATAGCCTATAGGATCGCACAAATAGAGCACTTAATGGAATAGTTAATTTAAATTATGGATTTAAATTAATTGATGATTATTTGAATTTTATTATAATTAAGTAAGACTTAATTGAGATAATATAAATTCGAATTAAAAGGAATGTTTTTGCCCATAATAATTAAGTATGACTTAGTTATTAATTAAATAATAGAAATTCGTTTTTATTATTTAATCCAATACCTACTAGGGTTGGGCTTTGCTATTATGGGCCTTTTTAATCAGTCATTATAAATAGATAATGAGAGGTTAAAGAGGCTTGTACGTTTTTTAAGAAAACCTTAGCAGCAAAGAGAGGTAGAGGCAATTCAGATCGTCAAGAAGGAGGCTAGTACATCCATTCCGTAGTCAAGTTCGTGAGACGTTCTTGAAGGTGCTCGTGTGGATACCATAGAGGTGTTTCTCCGAGAGGTAGACATAAAGCGTGATAGCTAGGATCTCCGTTGAGTTCAGTGAAAGTTAATCTCTTGAAAGGTATGATTCGTTATCTCCATAATCTGCCCATAATTATACATGGATCCTGTTTTTGGGTTTCGAAATTTTTGTTTTATTTACGTTTATCCGCTGCATTTTATGCCTTCGAAACCCAACACTAACATGGAAGGGAGGATGACAACGAGGAAGATGATGTCCCCTTATTTCATTGAAAGAGGGTGACCATGGTGGAAATTACTTTTGGTTAATAGAGTTGTCGGTTTAAAATTAAGCATTAAAACCTTTACGGTTTTGGTTTGGAAATATTATTAATATGAATATTCTTGTGTTGTGAAAATTAATGTGATTACAAATATTATCTCAATAGAAATATAATATATCTTTGTTTGTTAATCAATTTAATATTTTTTTGTCATTTAAATTAGATTTATATTTAGTTCCCTCCGTCCCACTAGATTCTTTACATTTTAAAGTATAATTTCATAATATTTTTTTAATTTTTTTTTTGAATAAAAGTTCTATGTTTAAACTTTTATTCAAATTTTTTTAAAAAATATTATGAAACTTTACTTATAGATGTGTCGAAATACGTGCAAATAGTTAACGTAAATATTCCGATGGGATGGAGGGAGTAGTGGTCAACAAAAATCAACTCCATTTTTTACTGTTTTGACCCAACACTGACTAGGTTAAACTGACCACTGGTTTTGGTCGTATTTCTCTAAACCTACCATTTTTTGTAGTGTTACCTCATAAATTCGAACACATAACACCAGTTACTGATGAGATAAATTTTTTCTCTTGAAGTTCAAGAAAATAGAGTTAACATATTGTAACGGCGAAAAAAATATAAACAAAAGTAAAATAAAGACCGCGGATAATGCAAACTAATATAAATATTTCAGTTTGCAAACCAACATAAATATTTACAAATGAACCCATGTACAAGATCTTTTCAGGTTTGAGTATGCGATTAGGTCTAACTTTCTATTACAACCAAAATAAAACAAAGTGTATGAACCTCTCTATATGAGATTACATTGACATTATAGGTACTATTCATAATACAACCTAAAAACTAAGATCCTTAACCTCTAGCTCATCAGAATTCCAATATCTCTAGTAGCTTGACTAAAAGGAACCAACTCAAAAGCAAAAGTGAAATTCTCTTACAGCACTAGGGTCTAATATCAGAATGTGAAAGAGTTGGTGTGACAAGCAAGAATGAGCCAAATGATGTGCTCAAAAAGTATAATGGATTATCAACATAGTCAATTAAAATTATAAAGTCAACTAACGGTCGAACCAATACTTTTAAAACTATTTACATATATTGGGTCGATAAGAGGCAATAGCTAAAGTTGATTCACCATCAAACATTAGCCAATAAACAAAGCTTAATGCAATTCTACATATATTATGGAATTCCACGCTAAAGTAGCCAACTTTAACGCTTGGTCGGCGCCTCGGCCGCTTACGCAACCACTCATATTATAAATTTTATACAGCTTTATCAAAGTTCAAGTTCATGATTCAGGGAAGGTTCTTTTCTTTCAAAATAATACTATTGTTAAAAATATAAGTAATAACCTTAGTTATTACTTCACTAAATTTTCTAAATCATGTTTAAAGTAAATATTTAAATCTCGGGTCAAAGGTACAAACAATATCACAGTGTATACATAAGGGAGTACTATGATTCTCCAGAACAATTCAAATAATTAAATTGAATCATAGTGCAACTGTAAAAGTCGAGAATAATAGATATAAGCCAGGGCAAAAATAAAGATATGTGCATAGGATTGAAATGAATAGGAAAGAAGTACTTGCATAAGGAAATTAAAGGCATTGATAAGTATAAACATTTCCTTTTGAAAATAAATTGAAAGACTTGTCTCAGTTCTGCTAACTTCTACACCAACTAAACTCTACCGAACTATCTCACTGCATAACTTTGTCTTAAGGAACTATTCCTTATTCAATTTGCCACATTATTCAACTACTTCTGAATGTACTTGGTATACACACATAGGTTGATTATCCAAGAGTAACACGATACTTTAGTTGTCGAAGCAGATGAAATTAAATAATATCGCATAATAATTAGAAACAACAATAAGCTACCCTTTATAGATAATATACAAAAAACACATCTTGAATACATTAACAGATAATCACAACATCAAGGAACAATTTATATATTTTGATTAACCTCCTAATTAATACTAATGACTATTATCCTGTACTTATGAGCTATGCGATTCGCATAAACACATAACACGCCAATGAACATATAATTCATATAACTATTTAAAGTTGGTATTTAAGCATGTACACAGTCCCATGTATTTATATACTCGCATCATCCTTATACACCACTCACATTTATCAAATAAGCACATAAGGATTTTACCAAAATTCCGCAGCACTTCCTCTATCTATCGGACTATCCACCTGTTTTCAATCTCAATCAACAATAAATTATATAGTAAAAAGCAACCTTGACTTGAACAAGTTGGAAATTCTTCCTTGACATGCAGTAAACATATAAGAAAGTTTGGCTTGACTTGCAGTAAACATATAAGGAAATCTTTCACAAGAATTACTACATGTTTAATCATCTATACAAGATTAACCAATTTAAGCAATCTAATAATCAAATACCATATATGACTTACTACCTAAACCAATCCAAACTGAAACCAATAAGCTAATGTATAATTATCCGGCATATCCAAGATATAATCACACCACACATAACAATCATCTATGTTCAAACATGAAATAAGTTAATGTAAATAGCTAGCTACAACCACGACAAGAATTCATTTATCAATTATGTACAATTAGGCAAATATAAAATCATACTATGCAGTAATATAGAAAGAAACTAGACAATGGTTCACATAGTCCTCACTCTGTGATTTTTAATATATTTAAAATTTATTGATTTTATATGAAATTTTTATGAGACACTCAGGAACATTACTCCAATCTACTATAAAGATTTCAGGAATAAATTCCAAGTTTAAAGTAGTAAAATTGGGCCTAGAACAAGACACATAAACCTGAACAGAATATTTACAATTCTAATATTAATACTGGACACAACAAAACATAAACGCGGACAAAATCACAAAAGAACAGCGTTAAAAATACTCAATTATATAAGTCATCTCAAACACATCGCTATATATACTCATAAGTACATAATCATTCAAGTAATAATGATGTATGTTTATACCTTACTAAAGTTATAATAATTGAAATCAACCAATAACCAAATATATTCATTCTCATTTAATATCAAGTGCAAACAAAAGCTTTGTAAACAATTAAACATATAAAAACACATAACAAGCATCTTGGCTGCTCGACTCAAGAAAAACTCAGTCCGCGCCCAGATTTTTAATAAATTCAAAAATAGGTTTGTTGTAGTGAATTTGGTGGAGCCTTAGCTGAATCAGATACCTAGCTACAATAAAAATGTCAGATGAAAACAAGGTGTTTAGATCCCCTGAACAGATTCATCAATATAGCCAACAAATCATGTCCAGAAACACTACACACTATACCAAAAAGACCATATCTATTGACTCAAATATGTTTTTAAGCTAGTTCTTTCGCGAGTAAAATCTTGACTCGGGAGTTAATCTAAACACAAAAGGGTTAATAAACAAACCTTAGCCATATTAAATGGATATACTTACAACACATAGGACAAAAAATAAATTTGATAAAACAGTTTTTAAAAGTATTTTTTTATATTTAACAATTAATTAAACCCATAATCTCTATTAATCAAGTCATCAAACACTTAACATGCAAACCATAAAATCAAATCTTAATATTTCAATATTATCATGACAACAATAAGGACAATTACAGAATAAAATATCTTCAAACACCATATTCTATAGGAGGTCCAATCTCTAATGCAACACAACCCAATTAAATTATCAACACAATTACACCTATCATATAGACCGGCAATAAAAATGATACAACAAAGACGCAGTCAAACCAAGATATTACCTAAACTGACATCCTTATTAGAGAATTTACACGCTTAAGTTTGTACATCCATTATCATCCAAGTCTAACAAATTTTTCCACCACACAAATCTGACAATTTCACTAACAATAAAACTACCCAAATCATTACATTGGTCATATCACTCGAAGAACAAAGTTAACCATAAGCCAACACAAACAACAAACAAATACACAAAAGTATATTTACCAACACAAACAACTAACAAATACACACACCCGTACATATACGCAAGCAAGTATCAAAGAGTGAAAGACGAAATAGATTCGACTCGAGCCTTGAATCGAACAAAATGAATAGGGAGATGGTGGTGCCATATTATCTGGAGAGACATGGTCAAAGAATAGAGGATAGAGAGAGATTAAGAAATTGAGACAATGAGAGAGATATTGAGAGATTACAGGAGAGAGAGGAAAAGAAAAAGAAATGAGGAAAAATAAAAAAATAGGGCACGTATCCTTTTCCCGCCTGCCCACGTATCCTTTTCCCGTCTGCCCAGCCTGAATTTCGATGCCCGGTTTTAATTTTAACGATACAATTTGCAAATAAAAACAAATCGAAATAATTCCCAATCCCCGAAATAAAAAACTAGTAAAATAAAATTTTCAGAATTTAAAAAAAAAAAAATTTAACATCGAGTTAAGAAATAATTACGATCAGAAAATAATTTGAGACTGAATATTTGATGAAATATTATTTTCTAAATTTAATAAAATCTTATAAATATATAATGAAATTATAAAGCAATTAAAATAATTTTTATAATAATATTGATATTTATGAAAATTAAACTTTATTATTCTTACTAAATATAAACACAAATTAATACAATCACACATCCAACCGAAGCAAAATTTAATAACATGAATAATTCAACACATAATTAATATTTAACACTCAACGAATAAATTTCCTAATCATCTTTTATTTAATAATACAAAAAAAAAGATTCGTTATACATATATTCAAGTTAGTCACATATGCAAGGACTTTGGAATAAGGTCAATATCTCAAGGAACTTTTATAAAGCTGTTGATAAAGCACAAGAGAAAGGAAAATATGTCAGAGGTTGTAAAAGATAATTGAGTTCAGAGGAAGATGACTAGATTAAAATGTTGGAAGAACGAGAGGAAGGTAAAGTTGTTATATGATCTTATTATATGATCTTATTATATGATCTAGGAATGAATCCAAAGATTTTTTTATATGCACCAGATATAGAACCCTTAATTATATTAATTGAGATTGTTGGTTTAAGAATTTTGAATTTTTGGGTTACGCGGCCTACTTAGACTGTTTGGGCTCTATTTTAACTTATAGAATTCCTCTTGGGACGATCTTATAGCCCACACAAAGTTTATGAGTTATATTTTTCGGAGATGGTCCAATAATGAGAATCCAATTAGAGCATCCTATAAACTGGAGAGACCAGACAATAACGAATTTTATTAGAGAATCATAGTCGGTTATGAAGTCTGACTTGTAAATTTAATAGAATAATAATATATTTGTAAAATTAAAATAGGGATCATATTTTTTTATAAGTCTTAGACATATGAGAGACACATACCATGTAGACACTATATAGTTATGGTTAGTCTAGTGATAAAACTCAAGATTACATGTTCTTATTAGATTAATTCTATTTTTTTTATTTTCATAGCTTTATAACTTGTGTAATTATTAGTGAGTAGTTATTTACAGGGCAAAGAGGGGAAGCCATGTTTACAATATAATTTTAGCACAATTTTCTATGTGATTTGCTTGATTATGGCTATTAGAGTTATTTATATTTTCATTACTAATTTATGTAATCGGGAGATATAATGAATTAATTAGATGAAAATAGGAGTAATAAGTCGGGATATTTTACTCATTAGAGACACAAATATGATTAGCATAATTTGTAGTGAGAGTGGGATAAATAATGGAATTCTTAGAGGGTTAATACTCGAGATATATTAACAATTGCTTTAATTGGCGGATTAGTTGAATTAACAAAAGTTATTGATATGTAAGCGTGTTTCTAGTGTGTTAATACTTGAGACAAATTAACAAAATCTTAGTTATATGCCGAATTTAGTTGCTTTACCTTAGAAGGTAGGTATTTTGTAAGCATAATAGACCTAATTGCCGTAGGTTTTTATATTCATTGTTTAACGTAATTAGTTTAGTGTTGATTTAGTTGTAATACTTACCTAGAAAAATATGCATCACAAAATCGTTTTGGTGTTTCGGTGTTGAACAAATGTAAAAGTAATTAAGTCAAAATCGACTAAACCTATCTCGTTATGGATATGACCCACTTGCCACTTTGTACTTTTCATATAATCAAAATTGAGTAAGTTCTATACATTTTTTTGGAATATTTAGTTTATTTGTTTTATGGGCCTCTTCGCAATTAATCAAAAAGAAATTGTGCTTATTTGATTGTTGGGCTTTTGTTAAACTTTAACTCCATTCTATAGGATAGGTTCATAAAATTATAATTACGGCCCAATCTAGAGCGAGGACAGTTCATTGATATTTTATTTCTGAGTCGGCCCAATTCATGTACGTTCTCGACTATTCTGTACCCTTCAAAATGCTCAATATATGTATATGTTTCTCAGATTCTTTAATCACTTATTCTTTGTAGTCATCTCTACATTTCGCGAGTTCCCGCTTTCTTTTAAAGTTTCTTCACATATCACTAATTTTAATATCTGGTTTTAACCCATTCGCTAATTTTTCCTCAATTTATATCAACCACATCAACGGTGTACGTAATACTCACCATCATGACTTTTTCGATTCAAATTGGTAAGTGATGGCTCAACTTAGTTCTTTGAACATTGATATCTTCTAGATGTAGGCACCGATAATTACTTTATTCTTGATCATCGGACCCTATTTAACAAAATAGAGATGTCAAATTTTGAATAATTGTGAACACAAAGATTTTACCTTTAATTTATATACATTTTTGTCATTTGTTGAAATTATAGTGTGTAATATAAATATATATTATTTAGCTTGAGTTCTTGGACTCATTTGAATTTTGAATGTGATTGCAAATTATTTATTGTTTAATATTTTTTCTCAGTGTGGATAATTTCTAATCAAATTCAGTCATCATATTTGTGTGTCGATTTTGTTTATAGAGAAGTGAATACACCATGAAAATAATACTTTACATTTGTGAATAAGCACTAATTTTTAACTTTCATTTGGTTTGCATTTTACATTGTAATCTTTCTTTCATCTATAATTTGTTGTTCATTGTAAAAGGGCACTTGATATATTTCTTCATTTCCATTCGTAGATAGATGACGTTTTCCAAAAAACAATGAAGAAAATGCTCCCCAAAGAATTAAGGTCGACCACTCCACTGTAAGTAATAATCTTCTTTTAGCATCCTATAGTTTGTGTTTTTTAGTGTTTTAATGGCCTAAGTGTAAGTTTTAGGGAATTGAAAAAAAATGTTTTGAATCCATTAATTTATTTTTCATTCGGTATTAACTATTCAGTATTCCTTTTTTGAAGATCCAAGAAATTATAGCACGTTTTATTTTGTCCCATTTAAAAACAACAGTAAATGAAATGGAAGATTAATTTTTTTTGACCATCCTGACCACAGTTCACTGACCACAGTTCATGACCACAGTTTTAAATTTTAAGGTTGTGATTGCTAAAACAGGGACGACCAAAATCTAGGATTTGTATTATGTAGTATATTAAAATTTACTCGGTACCATTTTTGCATTTTACATATTACAAATTGTAGATGTACCCTTATGTTCAAAAACTGATCTATGTAAGACCTGGTGCCTCAACAAAAACAAGATTAAAATATTGTTGTTTTTTTAATTTATAGTCTAAATTGACATATTTTATTCAATTTTTCCACCAAAAAAAGATTAGTGCTCAGATGATATTATTTGTAACTATAGTATGCGGAGTAAAGATTGAATAGTTGGCAACTAAAATTTTAGATGTACTTTATCTTAGAAGTTAGGACCACTAATTATGGTCCACAATCTTTTTGTTAGAGGTCCACAATCTTTTTGATCAGAACTCACCAACTAAATTGAACTCATTCTTGTTCTAGGCTGAGTTTTTGGCCTAGACAAAAGGAGTGAAAGAGTTGGAAGAAATGCTTGATGAGAGTGGCTGGGTAGCTTTCAATTGTTCCATGGTGGTGTCACGCAGAGGCTGATGCACGATCTTGCAGCGACCCGGGCTAAAATTACTGTATTTATTTATTTGACAGAAGAATATAGCAATAGCATAAAGCATTGATATGTTTCCGTTAAATCATTTGTTTAATTTATTGGATACTATCTTTCTTCTTGCAATATTGGAAAATAATAGCTAGCCAAAAGAACAAATCAAACTCAAAAAAAGTAATAATACTCCCACACATGATATTTTGTTCTCGATGAACCACATAATTTTTTAAATGATTTTTTCAATGATCCAACTATATGGATGATAAGATATCACTACAAGAATAATGTCAATAGACATCACACATTAGACATCGGTTAACTTTGCCACTGATGTTAAAAAAAGTATTGACATCACCCCGTGTTTTTGTGATGTCTTTGTTCTTTGTAGACATCGGTTATAATTAAACCGATGTCTAAAATTCACCAAAAAAAATAAAATTCGCGCCCACCTTTTCTTTTCCCCATTAGTGAAATTTTCATTTAGATTTTAGTTCTACATTCCCCCCAATCCCAAAATTCTCCCCCCTTCTACATTCCCCCCAATCCCAAAATTCTCACCCTCTCCCATCTCTCTCTCCCATCCCTCTCTCTCCCCTTATCTCTCTCATGAATTTGAATAGATATATAGGTGGTGAAATGACACTGGTTTCATCGAATTCAAAAGATTCATCTTCACTTCCTTCTGGATCCAGAGAATCCAATTACTACCGCAAACAGAAATCTCCTGGTCTCTTATGCTCAAAGTAATCTCTCTCCCACCTCCCTTTGTATACACAACATCCTTAATTTAATTCTATATGCATCTATTTTTTTTTAAATTTTATTATAGTTTCTTGATGATGTTGTTGCCCGTCTAGGTATTCTTCCTGATACCCCCTTTCTTTATTTTATTTCTCGATTTAATTTTTATTAAATTAATTTAGAATAATTTTTTTGATTTTTTACTTTAATTGGAGAGGTCTTGTGTGTTGAATTGTGTAATTCTTGTTTATATGTGAATTGTAATGAATATCGTGTTGATTTTTTTTGTAATTGGTTTAATTTTAGGTGTTGAGAAGCGAAGGTCTATGGTATTATCAATGTTCTTGAAAGCATTGGTGTAAGATATATAGTTCCTCGCCTTTTCTTCCATTTATATTATTTGGTTTAGGGGAATTTTCTAATTTTGTTATTGATATGCAGCTTCTTACCAAGAAGACCAAAAATCGTTATTCATGGAAAGGGTTTGGAATCATTCCAAAAACACTACAGCTGCTTAAGGTGTTTACTTTATCCAACTTGTGCTTTTATAAAGAACTTGATTATTGAACTTGGTCGAATATCCTTTGATTGTATACTTATATGTAATAACGCGGTTTGTATTTTAGGCGGATGAAGTCTCCAACCCAACCAAAGAGCAACGGGTTGATGTAGTTCAGAGGCATTTCATGATGATGGTAATTTATGCATTTTCTGTAATAATCTTTTCAAATTTCGAACTTGTTAACTGTCATTATATAAATAATATAAATATTGTCCCAAAACTCTCCTCATGTTTAAGAGTGTTGAGATTTAGACCAGTCATAAGATTGTTCCGGCAACTGATATATAATGTATGCTTGATTTTTCTAACCAAATAATAACTTGTTAGTTACTGCTACTCTTAGTATATTAGTTTTGGCTTTCTGCCTTTTAAAGTTCTAGTAATATACTACATATATGTATTGACTTTAAACAATTTATATGTTGTTGGTGAAGCAATTGGACGAGTTGCAAGTCATACCGGGGTTTGTGCACTCTGCTAAGCGATTGAAGATGGTGTGTAAATGACAACTAATATTGTCTCTTCTAGTAAAAAACTTGGGTTTGTTTACAAGATTTGAATACAGGAAGCTCCAAATATCTTGACGATAGTCCTAAAGAGATTTCAGGTAATTGTTGTCTAAGCAACAAGCATTAAAATACTCATGTACTGATCCTTAAATCCCTTGTTCTACACGATGAGTTTGAGGTTTAGCCATAAAGATCCAGATTTTTGTCCACCAAATAAAGCAGTTTGGTAGGTTTAGCGTGTAATATAAGCAGCTTACTATTTAAGGTGTCCTTAGTGATACCCATTGGCAATTTTTTTTTGGTAAGAGCAGTTCAACATTTTAGTTATTATCTTTATCCATTGTTTAATCAACATGGTAGCCTAAATATATTGTGAAGCCATTAAGGCTAACATTCTATTTAAATTCCCTACTAACTGGTCTAGTTGCAGAGCTATTGCTTCTTTCTGTTTAAATTTGTTGAGTTTCTCTATTCTTTAATAGTTTATTCAGAATCATGATTTTGCTTTCTTAGGAAGGAAATTATGGAAAGATAAACAAGTGTATTACTTTCCCAGAGATGTTGGATTTGATTTCGTTTATGACTGTAGCAGATGATATTACATTACCTATAGATATGCTTAATGCATCTTTCTCCGGGCATTACATTATCTACTTAATGTAAGGTCAATTTTTTTTCCAATACTGTGAATCTTTGACGCAACAGTTCTCCAGTATCAGAATCAGAAACTTGTTCAGCAGTTAGACGTGCAGAAGCATGAGTTGCACAATCTTGAAGGCAGAATAAGAGAACTTAAGGACAAACAGTCCACATATGATGAGATATTAATCACAGTGAACCAACAATAGAATCAGGTTGCTTCATCTTTTGCACGTCTCATTATTCTGCTGTCACTATATAATTTATGTAATTATTATTTTAACTATTTTCCTTGCTCTTCTGATGTAGTTGGTTGATGATTTTATTTTTCTTGGCGCACGTGTTGGGGCTGGTAAAAGTACAATACAGATGTTGGATCGTGCATAACGTGTGAGAGGTTTTTAACGATATTAGTTTACTTTACATAATACTGGTGATCCCATAAATGTATTGATTAATTGTATCATATCTGTAATTTAGGTTCAGTTCCATCATGTCCTGCAGAGGAGATGTTTCTTTGTAGAATATTAGAATTGAGTTGTGGAAAGAGACAAAGCTGAAAGCATAAGGCAGGTTTTGCATGGGAAGCCATCCGGAGAAGGTCGGGAAACTTGCCTATTATTAAGTAATACTATATATAAACATCGCTTATTATTATTATTCGCTAGATTATGGAACTCCTCTTGTTGCTTTCCGGCTATCTGCTCTATTACAATCTTAGATATTGTTGTTCTTTATAACCATTTAACATTGACAATGTGCTCTGTTACAATCTGGAGTATGTAGATACTGTTGTGCAGTTGTCTAAGATTGACAATATGATGAAAGAGGAGGCTAATAATCTGCATGAGATGATTGAAATTCTATATTTGAAGCATAAAGAATATGTTGAAGATATGCAAGGCAGTTGGTTCAGGATAGATGACACTGAGGTAATGAGTCTCTTCTGAATGGATCATATATTCACAGTATTGGAAAAAAAATTGATCTTATCCCTTGTTTATCATTCATGACTAACTGTTGCAATATTTTTTGATAAAAGTCGGTTATTTTCTATCTTTATACATATAAAGAACATTAATAGATTTTAAAAACATGTAAGTTTTAGATTTTTTATTCACAAGTAGGTTGTTGTATCTTCTTCGTGAGTGTAAATTGGGTATAACAATGATAGCATGTCAATAGACAAGTTTATAGGAATGTTTATTAGTTGATACGAAAAGAGTAAATATTGTGAGGATTCAAATCATGTTCCATTTTTTGAACTTGTAAGTTTGTGATTTTTTCTTAATGTAGTGTACTATACATGATTATAAAACATCATAAAGTAATGTACTTCAGAACTATATTAGAGCTCACTACAGAACACTACATTAGAAGGGTTTACTTGATATTCAATAATCATAATACTGAAATCTCAAGCTGCATAAAATTTCAGTGGTACTTTTTGTTTGGAAAGTAACTCTTAACTGTCACCCAACTCACGTCTTTTAAACTTACTGCTTTTAGGAAAATTAGATTGTAGTGCTGTAAAGTTTATAAATTTCTGTATCCTCTTACCCTTTTGTTATCGTGCAGGTTGAATCTCCCTTTCCACCTTTTGATAAGATAGGCATCAACTCAGTACAGAGGGAGGTTGAAGAAATTATTCTCGATATTTATGTTAGCAGGGATGACTTAGCAAACATATAACAATAGTTTGGTTTTGAACGATTCTGTAATAAAATTAGATACTTGATATTTATGTTGCTGAATATAAGTGTTTAGTTAGTTCATTATTTAAATACTTTCAATGAATAAATACTGATGTCAAAAAAATAATTGTACATCACTTTTAATATATAAATATGTCAAAAAAGTTGATATACATTGCTTTTTCCTAAAAAACCGATGTCAAAGACTAACATGTTCAACTCTAAAAGGAACATAGACATCACTTTATTTGGGATACAACTGATGTCTAAGTGCCAACATAGACATTACCTTTTACTAAATAAATCGATGTTTAATATCATATTTTACATCACCTATATGAAAATATTCGATGTCTGTGTGGAAAAAAATATAGCCCATTATATGTTTAATTTGTTGTAATAGGTGTAATTTATTTATTAAATTATTTATTTCTAACATTTTTTTATAAAAAATAATGCATGGACATCAATTTTTTTCCCAGAAATGATGTCTAATTAAGTAAAGACATCGGGTTATGGCCGATGTGTAGAATAGACATCACCGACATCAGCATCGGTTGCCAAACAACATAGACATCGACCAAAAAGCGATGTCTATGGGCATTTTTCTTGTAGTGATATATCGGTTTTAGTCATACGAAAAATTTACAAAAAAAAATTAAGTTGATCTTACATGTCATGAATAGAAAAATTTAGGAAAACACTACACCAAAAGTGGCCTTCTGTATCATTCCACAAACGTTGCAACAGGCCAAATAAATGTTGCAACAGACCAAAAATTTTCTACGGCAACACTTTTGTGATGTTAGTATTTTTGGCGTTGCTTTAAGCTTCAAAGGCAACATTTTCATATCAAGGGCAACACCAAAAATTATGTTGCAAAAAGCAATGACATGGCAAAAAAAATGGGGTCAAACTGACACGTGGACTGCCACGTGGCACTTTGCAACGTGAAAAATGTGGGGCCCACTGACATGTGGGATACTGACAGGTGGGGCCCACTAGCATGTGGGGCCCACTGACATGTGGGTCCAGCTTGACACATGGCCCTTTTGCAACAATTTTTAGTACCTATTTGCAACATTTTTAATACGTATTACAACACAGTAACAATGGACAAAATTTGAAATATACTTTCTGCATACATTAAATCCCAGTTCTATATAGAACTTTTTTCCAATCAAAGTCAACAGAATCACAATACAATATCACCAGTACTGATGAACTAATCTACTAATCTACAAACATTACAAGTCTATTATACAGGAATCACAATTAACTTAACTAATTAATCTGGAAGCTACTTTAGCAACACGGAAAAGAAAAAGAGAGAGCACATATTTCAGATTCTTCAGCTGTGCTAACAAATTTGACGTCCATTTTACCCATTTCTGTAGAATCTTGTTACTGCTCTACCACGAACCAGCTGGTTAGTAAGATCTATATCCCCTTGGCTTTTATTAGTCACAACTCTCATCCTTTCCTTTTCTAATGCAATACTCTCTTTCAGATCCGCTGTCAAACTAAGCGACTCAATGATAATTGATAGATTATCAGAATCAGGATCCAATCCACGCTCAATTCCTGCTTACAATGCTGAAATTGATTACCGACATTAGTTACTGACTTGATTAGCTATGTTGTATGACATAAATCAATAATACGCAAACTATAGGGACTATCGGAAAAAAATAGTTAGGTGAATGACTGTAAAAAAACTAATCAGGATTCTAATATTCAAATATTGCAAAAGGTCACAATCTAAACTAATCAGGATTCCCAGACAAATTGATCTATTTATGCTAATAAAGTAACTTGCTTAGCAAATTCTCTATTGGCAAGATAAATGAAATATAATGGATGTTATTATGCAGTCACTCTGTTGCTTGTAATATAATTATGGAATTGATGTACTTAGTTATATATTATTAATATTACAATTTGTCTTGCAATTATATCTATATATTAATTATTTAAATAACTTGAATTTATTTTCTGACTTTTTGAACCGAGTAATTGGTTTTACTGGCTATGCCCCTGTTGGCACGGACAAACCAACCTACTGTACTGGTTATACTTACCCCATCCAGTAAAATATTTGAGGCTTTGAAGTCTCTATATATTATCTTTTTTTCTGCTGCGTGTAAGAATGTTAGACCTCTAGCAGCTCCAATCAAAATCTTTAAGCGTATTTCCCATGGAAGTGGCATCACAGAGCATCCTCCTGCTCAGTATAGAACACAATGAGATTGTCAGACTCTGGTTAAAGACAGAAAGGCCGACTTACTACTGCCTTTCTTGTAGTATAGAAGACAATGAGATTGTCCCACCAGTTTAACAAGATTTGGATGAGAAAGGTGTGAAAACAATACTCATGCTTTATTCATAGAAGTATTACATCACATAAATTTCACGTATGTATTCAGCTAAGATAAGAAATGATTACGCAACTCAGAATAAAGACATGTAAATAATGCAGAAATAAAAACCCAAAAGATTTGACCATTTAAAAAAAACTGCTCAAGATTTACCAAGTAAATCAGACCACATGAAAAGAAAACACTATCATCCGAAGCAAGAGAATCCATCTGGATTTGGTCTATTTTACCTTGTTATCAACTACAATATTTTGGCTTGCATAAGCCTTATGTTCTGCACTACACGGTTCAATTACTTCAGGGATACAATACTTCTTCAGAAATTTGAAATCTCCCTTTAAGTAAAGTTCACTATGAGTATGATATACACATGTCCAGACATGTGCTTTTACAGATATAATAATATATGAATAAAATTAAGGGCAAAAGTTGCTAATTAATGTTAGAAATGCAGTCCTTATCCACTTTATATATAAAAACAAATATTACATTTATTTATTTTTTAAGGGAACAAATATTATATAAGTGCACCCAAGATTACAAATCGACAGAATGTGAATATCTACCCAACTTCTAATAAGAAGGTAAGACTTACTTTATAGTAAGCATTGAGGATTGGCCTGACAACTTCTTGAACCTCGTCCCTAAATTCTGGCAACGAGAAAGATCTAACAGGAAATTGCATATTATGAGTATTAGTGGGCTGGACAAGATCAGTACTAGATACTCCCACCGCCACATTTTAATTAATTTTCACCTTTTGTCACCTTAATATGTGTACCGGAGAGTCAAACATCAGTTAAGATGGGACAGAGGGAGTATAATGTAGTAACAAAAACAAGAATGTAATCATACGGATCTCGACCACCTATTTCTTTAACTGATATTCCAGCAGCTGTTTCCCCAAAGACGCTCTCGTTGATACTGTTGCAGAAGTGGAAGAAGTGATTTAACTTGCAATCTTTAGTTCTGCCAAAGTGAACACCTTCAAATTAGGAGTTGGCAATATCTGACCACTAGGACACACCTCTGACCCTCCACTTGATGCCGAGAACTGGCTATTCCCAGAAACATTGCTGCCTCCTGAAGATGTGTTGCTGATTGTCTGTGATATACCTCCTAAAATATAAAATTTACAGCAAATCAAGAAAAATCCACGGAATCTAATCATCATCAACTAGAATCTAATGAACAAAGTTGATTACATATTAACATGTTGTAATTCAGAATCTTAAATTGTTATAACACTTCCAAATATGATCAAGATCAACACCAAAGTAAAAAAGACAGAGACTTTACAACTAAACAAGAGTTACATAATTATGAGATTGTTATAAGAATCATCAGACATGTATGGATTAGCCAAAAGAAAGTCAGAGAGAATAACTGTGTGGTACCTGAGCTGATGTGGCTTGTGGAATATGGAGTCTGATTGACAGAAGAAGAAGCAGAAGAAACCCAACAATTACCCATATTTAATCTTGATTCTTGATGTTGGCTAATTAAAATTATATGTAGAACCAGATGTGATCAAGTTCTAATTTTTCACTTGATTTTGATGAAGGCCTGCAGAAGCTATAGGATGGTACATAAGGTGAATGTATACTATACACGTATAACTAAAGTCAGATCAAAGTGTCTTGTTTGCGAAACCAAGTATATTAACGGTGATCAAACCAAGAATTGAATTCCAGAGTAAGGTGAAAGGTATCATCAATCGACGTTCCTCTAGTAGTTGGATGGGGGAAGATTGTAGAAAAGTAAAGTAAGAAACATGTAGAACACCAAAGGTGAGATTACAATTACCTAAACCTCTTTATAATCCTGGAATTAAACCACAATTCAAATTACCACAAAAACACAATCATCAATACAAAAAAATAACAAAATGACACCTCAAAAAGAACCTTGCTTCTGGTTAATCTTGCTTCGTCTCCGCTGCTCCGTCTCCGAATGCTTAGACCTGTAGTCTTAGAGTTCGCATCGCTCATCGGAGCAACATCTCTCAGTTCCTTTAAAGTACTCTCTATTAACACGGTAGCGTTTCGGTCTCCAGATTTTCCATTTGAGCTACTAGAATTCGCTGATGCCACCACCAAAGGTCCTGGAACTCGAACTCGCCTTTGCGTATAGCTCCTCGAAACTCCAGGTTTTGTCCTTGGTCTTCTCCGCCTGAGTTTTCTTGGCTATCTTCTTCTCGGCCGACTTCTTTGCTGCTTTGGGAATTTAGGGTTTTAAAATTGGGGGAAAAGAGAGAGAGAGATTAGGGTTTTTTGTTAGATTTTGATTTTGCTGTTAAAGTCCGAGTATGTATCTTTTTTGCTTGAGTAAGAAAAAAAAATCAAAGCTCATAAAAATGTTATTTATTAATTTATTTTTAATATTTTTAGAAATCCCTACTTACATGTAAATACAATGAATATCTTCCATTTTTCATCTAAATATATGAATTTACTTTTATTCTTACAATTTTAAAAAGTATAAGTTTTTTTTAAACATATTATATTTTGTTTAAAAAGAAAACATGAAAGAAAAAAAAGTTGTCATATTTATTGATATTTTCATAAATCAAAATTAATATCATAATTAAAATCAAAATCAATAACAGATTTAAAAAATAGTGCACTTTGGAGGTTAGTCTATTTTGACTCTTATATTATGATAATGATGCTACACCCCTAAAATAGATAGTAGTGCAAACAGGGCTTGGTCTATCTGACTGCTTTGACTGATATAAAATCTCGCAAAATAAATATAAAAAAACTTAATAATGATGGTACGTGCCTAAAATCGATTGTTTTTAACATCCGTACAGACGAATCGTCGAAATTTTATTTTAAAAGCATTGATACTTCATTCGGGACAGTAGCGCAAACAAGCCTTGGTCTTGGTCTATTATGACTGCTTTGACTGATATAAAATCTCGCAAAATAAATATAAAAAAAATCTAATAATGATGGTACACCCCTAAAAAAAATTGTTTTTAACATCCGTACGGACGGATCGTCGAAATTTTATTTTAAAAGCATATATACTTCATTCGGGACAGTAGCACAAACAGACATTGGCGTATTATGACTGTTTTGACTGATATAAAATCTCGCAAAATAAATATGAAAACCTAATAATGATAGTACGCGCCTAAAATCGATTGTTTTTAACATCCGTACGGACGGATCGTCGAAATTTTATTTTAAAAGCATTAATACTTCATTCGGGACAGCAGCGCAAACATGCCTTGGTCTATTATGACTGCTTTGACTGATATAAAATCTCGTAAAATAGATATAAAAAACATAATAATGATGGTACACGCCTAAAATCGACTGTTCTTAACATCCGTACAAACGGATCGTCGAAATTTTATTTTAAAAGCATCGATATTTCATTTGGGACAGTAGCGCAAACAAAGCTTAATCTATTTTGACTACTTTGACTGATATAAAATCTTGCAAAATCAATATAAAAAAATTATAATAATGATGGTACACACCTAAAATCGATTGTTTTTAACATCCGTACTAACGGATCGTCGAAAATTTTATTTTAAAAAAATTAAAGGAGTTAAAAGAGCTTTTACTTTAAGTAGAAATGAATTATTTCTATAAGGATATATTTAAATAATGTCGAATAAAACACATTGTCCTCTTTGGTGTAGTGATTTGCACTCAACTTTGTTCTGTAGGAGGTCTTGGGTTCAAATCCTTGGTAGTGCAAAATATCTGAAAATTTTTGATTTAATACTTCACCACTGCCACGTTAGCAGGGGACCACTGCCACGTCAGCAGAGTGGGGCCCACATGGGGGACCCCTGCCACATCAGCAGGGTGGGGCCCATGTGTGACCCACCTGCCACGTCAACAGGGACCCACTGCCACGTCAGCAGGGTGGGGTCCACATGGGGGACCCACCCACCACATCAGCAAGGCCCCTGCCACATCAGCAGAATTGGGCCCACATGGGGCACCTGCCACGTCAGCAGGGGTCCACCTGCTACGTCAGCAAGGTGGGACCCACATGTGGTGACTAACCTGCCACGTCAGCAGAGACCACCTGCCACGTCAGTAGTGTGGGGACCCAGCTCTGCCACATCAGCATTTACTTATTTATTTTTTAATAAAAAATTGAATTTTTTTATTAATATATGTATTGGCAACACTTTACGAGACCTATGCTAACATAATTAAAACATGTTGCAGTATGGTACATTATCATATACTACTGCAACATTATCTACGGAAAAATCACGTAATTATGTGGTAGAAGGCCGTTTATGGCGTAATGAAAGTTCAAGTCCCAAACATGTGATTTGTTCTCGAATAACCAGATTATTTTTTTAACGATTTTCTCGATGATCCGGCCATAAAGATGTTAAGATATATCAATTTTAGTTATCAAAAAAATTGTAAAAAGTTTTAAATTCATCTTGCATGACAGAGAATAGAAAAATCTAGGAAAAGTTTAACTCCGGGGATTTGTTCCCGATTCACTGGATAAATCTTTTAAACGATTTTCTCGCCGATGGAATTATACGGATGTTATGATATTTCAATTTGAGCAATCATAAAAAATTAAAAAAATAAATAAATCCATCTAGCATGACCAGAATAGAAATTTTTTGGATAAGTGTTACTCCAAAATGCCGGAATTGTTCCTGATTACTAAATCTTTTTTAAAATGATTTATTCGATGAACCAACCATACATGTGTAAAGATATCGATTTGAGCCATAAGGAAAAATTAAAAAAAAAATCAAATTCATCCTGCATGAAAGCAATAGAAAAATCTAGGAAAAGTCTAACTCCAAAACACATGATTTATTCCTGATTAACTAGATAAATTTTTAAACGATTTATTCGACGATCCAACCACACAGGTTTTAAAATATCAAATTTAGTTAGAAGAAAATATTAAAAATAAATTCAAATTCACCTTGCATAAACGGTATTAGAAAATTCTAGGAAAGGTCGAACTCCAACATATGAGATTTTTTCTCGATTAACCAAATAATTCTTTTAAACGATTTTTTCAAAGATACAATAATAAGAATGTTAAGATATATTAATTTTAGTAATCATGAAAAATTACAAAAACAAAATTAAATTAATCTTGCATGATAGGAATAGAAAAATCTAGGAAAAGTCCAACTCCCAAACGTGAGATGTATTCCCGATTAACTAGATGATTTTTTTAAATCATTATTTTCGATGATCTGACCGTAAATATAGTAAGATGAATCAATTTTAGTCATCAAAAAAATTATAAAAAAGTTTCAAATTCATCTTGCATGATGGGGAACAGAAAAATCTAGAAAAATCTAACTCCCTAGATTTGTTCATGATTAATCTAGAATTTTTTTTAAACTATTTTTTCGATGATATACGGTCGTTAATATATATGGATATTAGCCATCGGAAAAAATTACAAAAAAAATAATTAAATTCATCATGTATTTGAGGAATTCAAAATTCTAGGAAAAGTGTAACTCCCAAAACACATAATTTGCTCCCGATTAACTAGATAATTTTTTAAAAGATTTTTTCAACGATACAACCGTACATATGTTAAAATATATCAATTTAGTCATATGAAAAAATTACAAGATTAGAAAAATCTAGGAAAGGTCCAACTCCTACAAATCAGATTTGTTCGCGACGAACCATATAATTTTTTAAAATAATATTTTTGAAAACAGTAACAACAATTGTAAACAAGTTGATGTTAGGACAGAAAAGGAAAAATGCTCAGCTAAGCCTTAAAATTGGAACCATATTAAAGAAACTTGCTCTTAACAGTTGAGATTAATAAAAAAACATGGACCAATTTTCATTTCATTTAATTCCCTCTCACATCCACATTCAATTTTGTTAACACATTTTCATTTCATTACTATCTTATTACACTTCCTACAACCAAACGAACCATGAATTTAAAGTGGCTAACTTTGTAGTCTACATCAACCAAACAATTCAAAGCAAGCTTAAACCAACACGAAACACATATCAAATAATCCACAATATGCAAACAAAAACAAATAATAATGACCAGGTACTCAATACATAACATATATCATTCCTCCTTCCTACTCATTTCCTTCATAAAAATCATTTCCTGCATTTTCCCGGTTTCACTCAATTTCTTCCCCCCAAACCAACCATCAATTCGAAGTGGCTAACTTTATCCTACACAGAAAACTACATGAACAGAAAATTATTCAGGTTTTCCTCTCCAATTCTATCTAACCTAATCAACTCCTAAATTCTACATAACTCAATCAACTCACAAAACACAACCTAAACCAATACCAGCAATACAAATCAAAAGAAATGTGATAAATCATACTTCAACAAATCCGCAATCACAATCACATCATATTAATCGGGTTTCCTCCCCCCGAATACATAACATTTATCATTCCTCCTTCCTACTCATTTCCTTCACAAACTCATTGTAAAAAAATATCATTTCTGCATTTTCCCTAATTTCACTGCAGTTCATCCCACCAAACCAACCCATATTGTAACATTATCCTACACATCAAACAAGCAATTAGAACAATAGAAAATTAATCTGGTTTTCCCTTTATTCCCAAATTATACCCTTATCAACTCGGACAGTGTACACATCTCAATCCAGTCACAAAACACAACCAAAAATAGCACCAGAAACACAAATTATAAATAAATGAAACAAATCAAACTTTAAGAAACTCGCAATCACAGACACATCAAAATAATCAGGTTTCCTCCCCCAAATTATACCCTTATCAACTCCTACACTCTACACATCACAATACACTCATAAAACACAATAAAAAACAGAATCACATCAAATCAATAAGTTCACATCATAATCCAATCTCGAAACAAAAACAAAAACAAAAACCCAAATAAAAACCACTCAACCCATACCTGAATCGAGCAATCAATGGCCGCCTTCCTTGGCGTGCTGCTGATGCTCAAGATGCCTACGCTCCTCGGGAAGAGCAAAAAGATAAGAGAAGATCATACCACCAAAAAAAACATGATAAACGGGCTCAACAGAACTGGTCATAATGTACTTGGCATGATAAGTGTCAAATCCACGCTTAAGAGGGCCTTTTAGAGCATCAAGTGTAAACATGGGCTTCATGTGAGATAGCTACCATCACCAAAAGAATTCATTTATCAGTCCTCACTCTGTGATTTTTTAAATTGGAAATTTATTGCTTTTACATGAAATTTTTATGAAACACACAAGAACATTACTCCAATCTACTATAAAGATTTCACGAACAAATGTCATGTTTAATGTAGTAACATAGGGCCTAGAAAAAGACACATAAACCTTACCAGAATATTTACAATTCTAAAATTAATACTGGACACAGCTAAACATAAACACAGACAAAATCACAAAGAACAACGTTAAAACTAATCAATCACATAAGTCATCTCAAACACATCCTTATAAGTACATAACCACTCAAGTAATAATGATGTGTGCTTATACCTTACTAAAGTTATAATAATTGAAATCAACCATTTACCAAATATATTCATTCTCATTTAATATCAAGTGCAAACAAAAGTTTTTTAAACAATTAAACATATAAAAACACATAACAACATCTTGGCAGCTCGACTCCACAGAAACTCCGTTCGCCTCCAGATTTTTAATAAATTCATAAATAGGTTTGTTACCCTGAAATTAGGTGGAGACTTAGTTGAATGAAAGACCTAGCTACCATAAAAATGTCAGATGAAAACAAGGTGTTTAGAGACGCTAACACAGTCTGTAAAAACCAGTTTTATTTAATAAATATATATGTTTATGTAAGTCTAGTGATTTAATATATACAGTAGTAAAAATGTTAATGTGCTTTATTTTAAAAAAAAAAAAAAAATGTACATAATTTGAAACGTTTAGTTGTTTTCTTTACTTGCTGAAAACCTGTTACTAATAGATAAGATATGAGTTAAACATTAAAAATACAGATATGAGTTAGTTTTGAAAATAGTGGAGGGTGATACTGATAAGTACGCATTAACTTAGCAACTTAGGAGTACACTACGTTAGCTTTGTAAATAAATAGATGTAATTTAGTTCATTTATGTAATGTTTAAGTTATTTTTAATACTTAATATATGTGTGATATATATATTTTATTATACATTGATATTTTGTTAAATACTTAATCCTTTGTTTAAAAGTAGTCTTTAATTTTAAAGAGAATGATTTGTGAAAAGAAATATTATGTACATGTGATATTTCTTGTTAACTCCTTTTATATGATTTTGTTAAATTGTGTTGTTAAGTGATAAATGTGAAAAATAGTTAATTATGTGTATAATTTTTATTAAAGATTGTTAATATGTAACTGTTTATTTATTTTATGAGATATTATTATTAGTGTTTTTATTATTATGTTAATGACATATGTGATGATTTTATTCTCTTTTATAAGTCTCTGTTTTTGTTAGTTATATTTTATAAATTGATCAATCATTTATTCATTGTAGAAATTATTAATTATATTTTATTAATATATGTACATACATGTTTATTTAATTTTTTTTTTTACTTATGTTTGTTTTTAGAAAATGGTAGTAATGGTATTAATTGACTTGTATAATTTTTAAAAACTCATTTAGTAAATTCATGTTAGTATAATATTTCATTACATTTAGTTTTTTTTATATTATCTTGTTGCGTGGTTTTATATTGCAACACATGTTATTTTATAATGTTGGGTGATTTTGTATTGCAGCTCTCTGTATATGTTATTTTTATTGCATGGTTTTTGTTTTAGAGTCCTTATTTTGTGTATATATAATTTTATATATATATTAGCTTTTGTCTGGTTTTTGTTTTAGAGTCCTTTTTTGTGTATATATAATTTTATATATATATATTATCTTTTGCCTGGTTTGTGTATTAGAGTGTATTAGGATAATTAATTAGGTTTGTTTTTAATAATAACTACATAGGTTGGATTTCTCTGCGTGAAGTGAAAAATTGTTAAAGTGGTTGTGAGTGTCAAGTTAAGTTAACTCTTCACACTTTTATTTTTATTTTGAAATCTGTTAAATATTTTTGCACTGATTTTATTTTAACAACTATGGATCAAGTAATTGTTTTAGACATAAGAATTCCGAGTGAGTTCTGACCTATGAAACATTTAGTAATTGCGTATAGTTTCGGAACTAGATTTTGATACCTTACTAGGGCGTGCATTGCACAATTTATGATACCTTAGTAAGGGGCGCATTATTGACAGTTGTGAACCTATGATCATGTGTCACGAGGTATTTGTGACCTTGTTGAACTGTGGAATTTATATATGTTATATGTAAACTTTGGATTTTGAGCAATGATTTTGGCTATATAAAAATCATGAACTCCTTGGTCCACTAGTGTCAAATTGTTTTTTTGCTGGGCTGTTTCGCTCATGACTTACAAATTTTCACGTGCTAAACTTCTGGAATGGACAAGGAAATGCATTTGGCTTGAGCTTTTTATAATAATATTTTAGTGATAGTGTCTTATCTTAGAGCTGCGTCTCTCTGTATTTGTCTTTATTTCAGCTATATGATACTATTTCTGAGTTGGATTTCGGAATCTTATTTGCTTATGTGAGACTTGTTTTAAGTATAAATAAAGTTTGATATCTAAGTATAGTTGTTGTATAAAAAGTTGGGGTATTACAGTTGGTATTCAGAGCTTAGGTTAGCTTCCTATAGACTGCTTGAGTTATGAATTTTGCTAAGTATATTTTAAAGATACTAATTAATTTATTGTCTTATAATTTTGTAGATGGCAGATGAATATGTTGAGGTTGAAATGTCTGACATCGAGGATCCCGTTGATAATTCACCACTACCATCGTCAAACTATGACCCTAGCTCAGATAGTGATGATTCTGTCAACAACTTTAAACATGCTTCTGATAGTGAGGAATCAATTCACGAAAATCCCAGAGAGACCATTAATGAGCATTCTAAAAAGACTGACCTTGAAATGGAGATAGAAAGTCTTCGAGCTGATTTAGAGGAGGCACACTTGAAAGTAGAGAGAGCAGAACACCCACTATTAGTATTGCGATAAAATGTGTTAGGAGGATGTGAAAGATTTCGCAATTCTTTATTGAGGGGTAGATGTATTAGTAAGAGGGATAAGAAGTACGTTAAGAGTTTCACAAAACAGGTGCAGGTAGAATTGAGAAGGAATGTTGCAGTGATAGGGAATGTTTTGAGGGAAGGAGGTTATTATGAGTATCCACCATCAGCAAGTTCCTCCCCTTCAGATAACTACTCATCTGATTAGTGTCCTTGTTAGTGAATCTTAAGTTATATCTATTGGAAATCATCTATAATAAAGATGACTGTCATTTTGAATTTCTATGGTTGAAAAAAAAAACTTGTCCCATTTTGAGGTTTCTATTAATAAGATATGTTTTAATTTATATATATGTGTACATAAATCTTGTATATTATATAGTTATTCCAAGATTGAGCACTGAATAAATTATGTAGGAATCATGCCTCATCAGAGAAGTAACACTGATGAAGGTGCGCACATGATGACTCAATTGGCAGACACATTGGCGACATTGGTAGGGAACCAGCAAAATGGACCTAGGAGTTTGATATATGAATTTAAGAGGCTAACTCCTCCAGTTTTTGAAGGATCTACAAATCCTTCAGAAGTGGATAAGTGGCTACAAGAGATGGAGAAGATTTTTGAGTTACTAGGAAGTACGGACGAGCAGAAGGTTAATTTGGCAAGCTACCAACTTCAAGGAAGTGCTTACGACTGGTGGCTAATGGAGAAAAAACGCGGTGAAAATAATGAAGAAGAGGCTTCTAGAGCATACACTTGTGAAACTTTTAAGGAGTCATTTAAGAACATGTATTTTCCTAGGACGGTACGAGCTAAGTTGGAGTGCGATTTTATAAGGTTGGAACAAGGAGAAAAGCAAACTGTCTCGGAGTATGAGGCTGAATTCGCCCGTTTGGCTAAGTATGTGCCAACTTTGGTGGCGGGCAAGATTAGTAGGGCACGTAGATTTGAGGAAGGATTACGTAATGAGATTAAGAGGCATGTGGCTGCTTTTGAGCTAAACAGCTACAAGATGGTGTTGAACAAGGCTTTAATAGTCGAGAGGGGGCTAGTGGGAGATGAATGAAAGAAAGACTCTGAGGCTAAGAAGAGATGTGAGCCTACAGGTAGATTTAACGAGAATGATCCCCCGAGAAAGTTCAATAATCGAGGAAATGGTGGAAATTTTTCTCGAAACGCTTCAGGGAACAAGGTGACATGTTCAAGGTGCGGCAAAAATCACTTCGATAAAGACTGTCGTTGGAACACTGGAGCTTGTTTGTTTTAGTTGTGGAGAGAAGGGACATAAGATTTCTGAATGTCCAAAGCGTGATCCAAATCGTAACAAAGACAATACAAATAAGGCCACTTTGGCATCTCTTATTCGACCAGCATACACCTAAGCAAGATTAAGGTAGGCGATCAATTTCTTTCAATGATTATGTGTTACACATCGATTTTTTTTTATTAAAATTTGGGGACAAATTTTTTTTAAGGAGGGTAGAATGTAAAAACCAGTGTTTTTTTATTAAATATATATGTTTATGTAAGTCTAGTGATTTAATATATACAAGTAGTAAAATTGTTAATGTGCTTTGTTTTAAAAAAAAGAAGAAAAAATGTACATAATTTGAAACATTTAGTTGTTTTCTTTACTTAGTCAAAACCTGTTACTAATAGATAAGATATGAGTTAATTTTGAAAATAGTGGAGGGTGATTAACTTAGAAGTACAGTACGTTAGATTTGTAAATAAATAGATTTAATTTAGTTCATTTGTTTGTTGCACCGTCTCTTTAGTTTTCTTTTCTCTCGATTTTCTTTTCAACGTGTGTGTTTTAGGTCACTCATTGTTGTAATGTATTCATTTATGTAATGGTCAAGTTATTTTTAATACTAAATATATGTGCTTGTTGATTTATATATTTTATTATACATTGATATTTTGTTAAATACTTAATGCTCTGTTTAAAAGTAATCTTTAATTTTAAAGACAATGATTTGTGAAAAAAATATTATGTACATGTGATATTTCTGGTTAACTCCTTTTATATGATTTTGTTAAATTATGTTGTTAAGGTGATAAATGTGAAAAATAGTTAATTATGTGTATTATTTTTATAAAAGATTGTTTATTTATTTTATGAGGTATTATTATTAGTGTTTTTATTATTATGTTAATGACATATGTGATGATTTTATTCTCTTTTATAAGTCTCTGTTTTGTTAGTTTTATTTTATAAATTGATCAATCATTTATTCATTCTAGAAAATTTTAATTATATTTTATTAGTATATGTACATACATGTTTATTTATTTAATTTTTTTTACTTATGTGTGTTCTTAGAAAATGGTAGTAATAGTATTAATTGACTTGTATAATTTTAAAAAACTCATTTAGTAAATTCTTGTTAGTATAATATTTCATTATATTTAGTTTTTTTTATATTATTTTGTTGCCTGGTTTTGTATTGATTTTTGTTTTAGAGTCCTTATTTTGTGTATATATAATTTTATATATATTATCTTTTGCCTGGTTTGTGTATTAGTGTGTATGAGGATAATTAATTATGTTAGTTTTTAATAATAACTACATAGGTTGGATTTCTCTCCGTGAAGTGATAAACTATTAAAGTGGTTGTCAGTGTCAAGGTAAGTTAACTCTTCACACTTTTATTTTTATTTTGAAATCTGTTAAATATTTTTGCACTGCTTTTATTTTAACAACTATGGATCAAGTAATTATTTTAGACATGAGAATTCCGAGTGAGCTCTGACCTATGAAACATTTAGTAATGGCGTATAGTTAGGGAACTAGATTTTGATACCTTACTAGGGCGTGTTTTGCACAGTTTATGATACCTTAGGAAGGGGCGCATTATTGACAGTTGTGAACCTATGATACTGTGTCACTAGCAAGCTGTGGAATTTATTTATGTTATATGTTAACTTTGGATTTTGAGCAATGATTTTGGCTTTATAAAAATCATGAACTCCTTGGTCCACTAGTGTCAAATTGTTTTCTTGCTGGGCTGTTTGGCTCATGACTTACAAATTTTCACGTGCTAAATTTCTGGGATGGACAAGGAAATGCATTTGGCTTGAGCTTATTGTAATAATATTTTAGTGATAGTGTCTTATCTTAGAGCTGCGTCTCTCTGTATTTTTCTTTTTTTCAGCTATATGATACTATTTCTGAGTTGGATTTCAGAATCTTGTTTGCTTATGTGAGACTTGTTTTAAGTATGATTAAAGTTTGATATCTAAGTATAGTTGTTGTATAAAAAGTTGGGGTATTACAGAGTCGTCAATATAGCCAACAAACCGTGTCCAGAAACTCTACGCACACTATACCAAAATGACCATATCTCTTGAATCAAATATGATTTTAAGCTAATTTTTTCGCGAGTAGAACCTTGACTCGAGATTAATCTTAACATAAAAGAGTTATAAAATAGAACTTAGCTCTTACAACATATAGGACAATATATAAATTTGACAAAACAGTTTTTACAAATAATTTTAACATTTAAAAATAAATTAAACCCATTATCTCTATTAATCAAATCATCAAACACTTAGCATGCAAACCATATAATTGAATCTTAATACCTCAATATTATCATAACGATAATAAGCACAATTATAGAATAAAATATCTTCAAACACCATGTTCTCTAGGAGGTCCAATCTGTAATGCAACTCAACCCAATTAAATTATCAACACAATTACACCTATCATTTAGATAGGAAATAAAATGACACAACAAAGACAGAGTCAAACCAAGATATGACATAAACTGACTTCCTTATTAAATAATTTACACGCTTAAGTTTCTAAATCCATTATCATCCAAGTCTAATAAATTTTTCCACCACACAAAACTGAAAATTTCCCTAACAATAAAACCACACAAATCATCACCTTGGCCATATCAATTGAAGCACAAAGTTAACCATAAGCCAACACAAACAATAAATAAATACACAAAATTATATTTCCCAAAGCAAACAACTAACAAATACACACACCTATACATATATGCAAGCAAGTATCAAAGAGTGAAAGATAAAAGAGACTGGACTCCAGCCTCAAATCAAAAAAAATTGAATAGAAAGATGGTGGTGCCATATTATCTAGAGAGACACGGTCGGGTAAGGGAATAGAGGATGGAGAAATATGAGACAGAGAGATTAAGAAATTCAAAGAATGAGAGAGATATTGAGAGATAAGAAATTGAGAGAATGAGAGAGATATCGAGAGATTATAAGAGAGTTAGAGTAAAAGAAAAAGAAAGGAGGAAAAATAAAAGAATCCGGCAAGTATCACCCACTCTCACTACCACGTATCCTTTTCCCGCCTGCCCAACCTGAATTTTGACGCCCGCTTTTGATTTTAACGATACAATTCGCGGATAAAAACAAATCGAAATAATTCCCAAGTAATTTTAAAATCCCAAAAATAAAAAACTTGTAAAATAAAATTATCTGATTTTTTTTTTCGAAATTTAGAATTTAACATCGAATTAACAAATACAAATACAAATATATACAATGACTCCTCCAACCGAAGCAGCAATTAATAACACGATAATTCAACATATAATTAATATTTAATACTGAACACATAAATTGTCTAATCATCTTTTATTTAATAATACGAAAAAACAAAGTCTTTATACATATATTCAAGTTAGTCACATGTGCAAGGTCTTTCGAATAAGGTCAATATCTCATGAATCTTTTATAAAGCGGTTGAGAAAGGGCAACAGAAAGGAAATTATGTTAGAGGTCGCAAAAGATAATTCAATTCAGAGGAAGAGGTCTAGATTAAAATGTTGGAAGAAGGAGAGGAAGGTAAAGTTGTTAGTGGAAAAGTCCGGTAACTAGTGATACTCACCCTACTTTATGATCTGGGAATGAATCCAAAGATTTTTTTATATGCACTCGATATAAAACTCCTAATTATATTATTTGAGATTGTTGGTTTAAGAATTTTGATTTTTTGGGTTACGCGCTACTTAGATTGTTTGGGCTCTATGATAAATTACAGAAGTCCCGGTTGGGACGATCTTATAGCCCACACAAAAACTTATGAATTTTATTTTTCGGAGATGATCCAATAAGGAGAATTCAATATAAGCATCATAGAAACTGGAGAGACCTGACAATAACGAATTTTATTAGAGAATCATAGTTGGTTTAGAAATTTGACTTGAAAATTTAAGAATAATAATATATTTGTAAAATTAAAATAGGGATCAGATTTTTTTATTAGTTTTAGACATATTAGAGACACATACGATGTAGAGAGTATATAGTTATAATTTTTTAGAGAGAGAATAAAGAAAGATTTTAGTCTTGTGATAAAACAAAAGATTAAATGTTATTATTAGATTAATTATATTTCTTTATTTTCTTAGTTTTATAACTTGTATAATTATTATTCAGTAGTCATTTATAGGGCATAGAAGGGTAGCCATGTTTATAATATAATTTTAGCACAATTTTTTATGTGATTTGATTGATTATGCCTGTTATAGTTATTTATATTTTCATTATTAATTTATGTAATCGGGCGATATAATGTATTAATTAGATAAAAATAGGAGTTATAAATAGGATATTTTACTCATTAGAGACACAAATATGATTATCATAATTTGAAGTGAGAGTGGGATAAATAATGGAATTTTTAGAGGATTAATACTCGGGAGATATTAACAATTGCTTTAATTGGGTGATTAGTTGAATTAACAAAAGTTATTGACATGAAAGTGTGCTTCCAGATTGTGAGTACTTGAGAAAAATTAACATAATCTTAGTTATATGCCCACTTTAGTTTCTTTAACTTAGGATCTATGTAATTCATAACCATAATAGACCTAATTGCCGTAGCTGTTTATATTCATTGTTTAATGTAATTAGTTTATTGTTGATTTAGTTGTAATACTTACCTAGCAAAATATGCATCACACAATCATTTTGCTGTTGAACCAATGAAAAAGTAATTGAGTCAAAATCGACTAAACATATCTCCTTGTGTATATGACCCACTTGCCACTTTGTACTTTTCAAATAATCAAAATGGACTAAGTTCTATAATTTGTTTTTGGAATATTTAGTTCATTTGATTTATGGCCTCTTCACAATGAATCCAAAAGAAATTATGCTTATTTGATTGTTGGGATTTTGTTTAACTTTCACTACGTTCTATCTATAAGATAGGTTCGTAAAATTACAATTACGGCCCAATCTACAGCGAGGACAGTTCATTGATATTTTATTTCTCGGTCGGCCCAATTCGAGTATGTTCTCGAGTATTCTGTACCCTTCAAAATGCTGAATATATGTATATGTTACTCACATTCTTTAATCACTTATTCTTTGCTGTCATCTCGCCAGTTCGTTAGTTCCCCATTTTCTTTTTGAGTTTCTTCACATATCACTAATTTTAATATCGGGTTTTAACCCATCTCCTAATTTTTCCTCAATCTATATCAACCACATCTACGGTGTCCGTAATACTTACCATCATGACGTTTTGGATTCAAATTGGTAAGTGATGCCTGAACCTAATTCTTTGAACATTTATATCTTCTAGATGCCGACACTCATAATTACTTTATTCTTGATCATCAGACCGTATTTAGCTAAATAGAGATGTCAAATCTTGAATATTTTTTTATGCTAAGATTTTACCTTTAATTTATATACATTTCTGTCATTTGTTGAAATTATAGTGCTTAATATTAATATATATTATTTGGCTTAAGTTCTTGGACTCATTTGAATTTTGAATGTGATTCGAAATTTATTTATTGTTTAGTATTGGTTCTCAATGGATGTAATTTCTAATCAAATCCAGTCCTCATATTCGTGTTTCGATTTTGTTTATAGAGAAGTGAATATACCATGATAATAATACTTCACATTTATAAATTAGCACTAATTTTTAACTCCATTTGGTTTGCATTTTGTCGGTAAAATGCACATGTCAAATCTTTGTAATCTTTTCTTTTATCTATAATTTATTGTTCGTTGTAAAAGGGCACTTAATATATTGCTTGACTTCCATTCGTAGATACATGATGTTTGTCAAAAAACAATGAAAAAAATGCTCCCCAAAGAATTAAGGTGGAACACTCCTTGGTAAGTAATAATCTTCTTTTAGCATCCTATAGTTTGTGTTTTTTTAGTGTTTTAATGGCCTAAGTAAAAGTTTTAGGGAATTAAAAAAGATGCTTTGGATCCATTGATTTATTTTCATTGGGTATTAACCTTTTTTTGTCCCATTTAAAAACAACAGTAAATGAAATGTAAGATTAATCTTTTTTGACCAGCCTGACCATAGTTCTTCCCATCCCAGACCAAGTTTTTCTTTCTGCATTCTCAGATCACATTTTCCCTGATCTTTACGGGAGGATCTGTTCCAGAATTATGAAGCTCTTCATTTTTTCTCTCTACGTCTGATTCACTTGCATGACGAGTTACAATGCATTTAATTTGGTCCTGTCATCCATTGGAGGTTATGGATGTAACATCTTTTCCTTGTTGCTGCATAAATGTGAAGCGAGTCCCCGAATTCCGGTTCAATGTCATAAAGTTCTTTTCTGATGGTTTCCCGCACCCCTTACTCAGCAAGTACAACTAAACATCTATCTTAATTGTTTAAAAATCAAAAGCTTGATATATTTTTAATTGTATAATTGAATTTATATTAGTTTTTGTAATAATTAATAAAACTACTTATATATATATGTACATAATAAAACATTAGAAAAAAATATGTATGGTACAAAAACGTATTAACTTATAAGTGGTGTTTAATGCCTAAATTTTTAAAAGGTTATGACTTTGATAAGATAAAATTTTCAGAAGACACTTAATATTAAAATATAAATATTATAGGCAAGTTAATTTTAATTTTCTGACTAAACTAAAACCGGTTGGTTATATCGTTAATTAATTTGTTATTCAAATTTTAACAAAAATTCAAATCCCCCAAAAATTTCATGAAAATTTTAAATTTCAGCTGAAACTAAAACCCACTTAATTATGTTGGTTATAGTCATCAATTGGATGATTTTGTACGCGGATTATACAATTTTCCACGAAAATTCAAATATCCACAACAAATGATTTTATGAAAATTTAATTAATTCTGCCTAAACTAAAATAAAATAAAATTGGTTCCATTAAATGGTGGGTATTGTACGACCGCTTATTCAAATTTTCAAGATAATTTAAATTCCCCCTCGCAAAAATTAGACGAACAGTACAAGAAATTCCCAATCATACAAAGTTCCATACACAACGGTTAAAAAAACCGGTCGTCCTAAAAAATATTCAACAGTGAATTGATTTGGCATAACAGTTTCCTCAGAGGAATAGAAAATTCTTGAAAAAGTCCACGTCCCAAAAATGAGATTCGTTCATGATTAACCATAAATTTATTGAAAAGATCTTTAACACCATCCAACCATACTGATGCCAAGATATATCGATTTAGTCATAAAAATTAAAAAATATTACAAGTTCATAATACAAAATAGAAACACCAGGTAAATTCCTGATTTACAGGTAATTTTTGTAAATATTTTTTTCGACAATCTAATTGTATGGAAATAAGATGTATTAATTTTAATAATAAGAAAAAATACAAAAAAAATTTAAATTTATCTTGCATGACGGGAATAGAAAACTTTAGGACAAGTCTGATGCCAAAACATGAGATTTGTTCCTAATTAACTAGATTATTTTTTAAACAATTTTTTCGACGATTCAACCATACGGGTGTTAAGTTATAACGATTTTAGTCAAAAGAAAAAATAACAAAAAAATTTCAAATTCATCTTGCATGATACTAATAGAAAAATCTAGAAAAAGTCCAACTCCTTATATGAGATTTGTTCCTGATAAACAACAAAATTTTTTAATGATTTTTTCAACGATCGAGGATGTCAAAAATATATCCATTATAGTCATATGAAAAAATTACAAAAAAAATCAAATTCATCTTCCATGACAGTAATAGAAAATTATAGAAAAAGTCCAACTCCGTAACATAAGAATTCCGAGTTAACCAGATTATTTTTTAAACATTTTTTCGATGATCCGACTGTATAGATATTAACATGTATCGACTTTAGTCATCATAAAAATTTATGATAACGTTTCAAATTCATCTTGACGGGGAATAGAAAAAGTTAAGAAAAGTCTTACTCTCGGGATTTGTTCCCGATTGAACTAGAAATTTTTTTTAACCAATTTTTTCGATAATCTAATCCAACGTATATTAAGATATATGGATTTTAGCCATAAGAAAAAATTACAAAAAAAAATCAAATTCATCTTGCATGAAAAGAATATAAAAATTAAGAAATTGTGTGACTCCAAAACAACAGATTTTTTTTTCCGTTTAACTAGATAAAATTTTTAACAAATTTTTGAACCATCCAACCTCATGTTAAGATATAATTATTTTAATCATAAGAAAAAATTACAAAAGAATTTCAAATTCATCTTGAATAATAGGATTCGAAAAATTTAGGAAAGAAACATGAGATTTGTTCCTACTAGATGTTAAAATAATGAGATGGGAGAATGATATAGAACAGAAAAATTGGATGAAGATAGGAAGTAATACACCTCTGCAAGAAAAGTAGCAAGACTTTGTATTTACCTCTACATTAGAAACTGAGATAAAAAGTGATTTTTTTTTATGAAATATCTCTTCCATAAGTTTATTCAATTTATATAAACTTTTCAAGTGTATCTTAATATGCTCTAGGAACTAGAAAAATGGTTGAATATATTATTTATGACCAAAATGTTTATCAAATTATGTCGAGATGACTAGACTCTTATAATTCAAGAATGCCAAGAGATTAATAAACCCTTGTAAGTACACCTACATGTTCTATGTCCATATTGTTAAAGTTACTAATAGACATATCCCAAGCTGTCATGAATTACATTTACAATAACTCATTGCGTATAGATGAATAATCTGTCTAACAAACTAATAAGATGTACCTTGTAGAGCAAGTAGGTATATAAAACCACCATCACCATTTGGAAACCTCTTTTGAGCTGTTTGAAAAAGCCTAGGCAAAGCTTTGCGTGATAAAAAAAATAAAGAAGCATTTTTTTAGAGGAGACAATGTGAAAAGAAATGCTTACATGATACTTAATTTTATGTCACCTTTCGTTTTCCTCTTTTTGACTTCAGTTCATCAATCCTTGCTTTAATATCCGAAGATACACTGTCATCAGGACATTTAATAACAGTCAGTTAACAGTTCATCAGATAAATTACAGAAAATAAGTCCAAACATCAGCCCCCTCTTTCAAATGCAATAACAATAAATCACACATTTTTGCAATAATGATTTCAGTACAAAATAATAATAACATCTTATAGAAAGTAAAGAAGCACCCTATGGGAATGTAGAATCAGAACGCTTCAGAGCTGGCAAGATGATTACGAGTTCTGTAATAACATTGTTGTAATCTAATTCATGTGTCATAAATATGAATTCAATGAGATGAAGATGAACACATAATCACACATAAACATAGCATGTAGTGATGCACCCCCAACACAGCATTAGATCAAAGAAATCTAGTAATTGAAATTATGGCTAGAGCTGAATAATATCACTATTAGTTGTATTTATAAATTACAAGATAGTAAACACATGCAGTAGATCTTTAACAATTTACACACAATAGCAACACAAAGACATGTGGCGTCGTACACCCACACCTATGCACTTAAAAAATACAGAGGACTAGTAAATATAAACAACATCCGAGTTTATCACAAAAGAAAAACTTATCATAAACACAGATAAAATCACAAAGAAAAGCGTTAAAACTAATCAATCATATAAGTCATCTCAAACACAGATCCCTATATATACTCATAAGTACATAACCACTCAAGTAATAATGACGTGTGCTTATACCTTACTAAAGTTATAATAATTGGAATCAACCATTTACCAAATATATTCATTCTAATTTAATATCAAGTGCAAACAAAAGTTTCGTAAATAATTAAACATATAAAAAACATAACAGCATCTGGCTGCTGGACTCCACAGAAACTCAGTTGGCCTCCAGATTTTTAACAAAATCCATAAATAGGTTTGTTACAGTGAAATTATGTGGAGACTTAGTTGAATCAGAGACCTAGTTATCATAAAAATGTCAGAAGAAAACAAGGTGTTTAGAGCCGCTAACAAGTCGTCAATATAGCCAACAAAACCCTGTCCAGAAACTCTACGCACACTATACCAAAATGACCATATCTCTTGACTCAAATATGATTTTAAGCTAATTCTTTCGCGAGTAGAATCTTTACTCGAGAATCAATCTAAACACAAAAGATTTACAAAACAGAACTTAGCTAGATTAATAGCTATACTTACAACATATAGGACAATAGATAAATTTGACAAAACAGTTTTTTACAATAATTTTAACATTTAACAATTAATTAAACCCATAATCTCTATTAATCAAAATCATTCAAACACTTAGCATGCAAACCATATAATTGAATCTTAATATCTCAATATTAACATAACCAATAATAAGCACGATTACAGAATCGAATATCTTCAACACACTTTCTCTAGGAGGTCCAATCTGTAATGCAACTCAACCGAATTAAATTATCAATAAAATTACACCTATCATTTAGAAAGGAAATAAAAATGGCACAACAAAGACACAGTGAAACCAAGATATGACCTAAACTGACTTCCTTATTAAATAATTTACACGCTTAAGTTTCTAAATCCATTATCATCCAAGTCTAAAATTTTTCCACCACACAACAACTGAAAATTTCCCTAACAATAAAACTACCCAAATCATCACCTTGGCCATATCAATCAAAGCACAAAGTTAACCATAAGCCAACACAGACAAGAAACAAATACATAAAATTATATTTCCCAACGCAAACAACTAACAAATATACACACCGCGTACATATACGCAAAGCAAGTATCAAAGAAAAGATAAAAAAGACCGGACTCGAGCCTCAAATTCGAACATTGAACAGACGATGGTGGTGCATATTATCTAGAGAGACACGGTCGGTGTGAGGGGAATATGAGGATGAGAAAGATGAGTCAGAAAGATTAAGAAATTGAGAGGAATGAGAGAGATATTCAGAGCTAAGTAATTGAGAGAATGAGATAGATATTGAGAGATTATAAGAAGATAGAGTAAAATAAAAAGAAAGGAGGGAAAAATAAAAGAATCTGGCACGTATCACCCACTCCACTGCCACGTACCCTGCGCCTGCCCAACCTGCATTTTTGACGCCCGCTTTTAATTTAAGATATTACAATTCGCGATAAAAACAAATTGCAAATAATTCCCAGTAATTTAAAATCCCATAAATAAAAAACTAGTAAAAATGAAATTTTCTGAACTTTTTGAAGAAATTTGAATTTAACACGATTAAAAATAATTATGATCGGAATTAAATTTGAGACTGAATATTTGACGAAAATCTTATTTTCTAATAATATTCAGATTTATGAAAATTAAACTTATTATTCACTACTATAAATACAACACAAATAATTAAAATGACACCCAACCGAGTACATTAAAACTACATAATTGCCCTAAATTTATTTAATAATACAAAAAAAAAGAATACAAAATCGATACAAGTCAAGATATTCAAATTAGTCACATGCGCACAAGGTCTTTCGAATAAGGTCAATATCTCATGAAACTTTTATAAAGCGTTTGATAAAGCGCAAGAGAAAGGAAATTATGTCAGAGGTCATAAAAGATAATTCAATTCAGAGGAAAAAGTCTAGATTAAAATGTTGGAAGATTGAAACAATTACGTCAAAGACGACAATGAAGGAGAGGAAGGTAAAGTTGTTAGTGGAAAAATCTTTGGATTATCTTTGGAATGAATCCAAAGATTTTTTTTATATGCACCCGATATAAAACTCCCAATTATATTAATTGAGACTGTTGTTTTAGAATTTTGAATTTTTGGGTTACGCGCTACTTAGATTTTTTGGGCTCTATTATAAATTACAAAAGTACGGTTGGGACCATCTTATAGCCCACACAAAGCTTATGAATTTTATTCTTCGGAAATGGTCCAGTAAGTAGAATTCAATAAAAGCATCATGGAAACTGGAGAGACCTGACAATAACGAATTTTATTAGAGAATCATAGTCGGTTTAGAAGTCTGACTTGTACATTTATGAATAATAATATATTTAAAATTAAAATAGGGATCAGATATTTTATTAGTTTAAGAAATATTAGAGACACATACGATGTAGAGAGTATATAGTTATGATTTTTTACAGAGATAATGAAGAAAGATTTTAGTCTTGTGATAAAACTGAAGATTACATGTTCTTATTAGATTAATTATATTTCTTTATTTTCTTAGTTTTATAACTCGTATAATTATTATTCAGTAGTCATTTATAGGGCAGAGAAGGGTAGCCATGTTTACAATATAATTTTAGCACAATTTTTATGTGATTTGATTAATTATGCCTATTATAGTTATTTATATTTTCATTATTAATTTAAGTAATCGGGCGATATAATGTATTAATTAGATGAAAATGCGAGCAATAAATAGGATATTTTACTCATTAGAGACAATATATGGTTATCATAATTTGAAGTGAGAGTGGGATAAATAATGGAATTTTTAGAGGATTAATACTCGAGAGATATTAACAATTGCTTTAATTGGGCGATTAATTGAATTAACAAAAGTTATTGACATGAAAGCGTGTTTCCACATTGTTAGTACTTGAGACAAATTTACATAATCTTAGTTATATGCCCACTTTAGTTGCTTTAGCTTAGGATCTAAGTATTTCATAACCATAATAGACATAATTGCCCTAGGTTTTTATATTCATTGTTTAACATAATTAGTTTAGTACTGATTTAGTTGTAATACTTACCTAGAAAAATATGTATCACACAATCATTTTGTTGTTGAACCAATGTAAAAGTAATTGAGTCGACTAAACATATCTCCTTGTGTATATGACCCACTTGCCACTTTGTAATTTTCAAATAATCAAAATGGACTAAGTTCTATAATTTGTTTTTGTAATATTTAGTTCATTTGGTTCATGGGCCTCTTCACAATAAATCCAAAAGAAATTATGCTTATTTGATTATTGAGATTTTGTTTAACTTTCACTATGTTCTATCTATAAGATAGGTTCGTAAAATTACAATTACGGTCCAATCTACAGCGAGGACAGTTCATTGATATTTTATTCTCGGTCGGCCCAATTCGAGTATGTTCTCGAGTATTCTGTACCCTTCAAAATGCTGAATATATGTATATGTTTCTCACATTCTTTAATCACTTATTCTTTGCAGTTATCTCGCCAGTTCGTTAGTTCCCCATTTTCTTTTTGAGTTTCTTCACATATCACTAATTTTAATATCGGGTTTTAATCCATCTCCTAATTTTTCCTCAATCTATATCAACCACATCTACGGTGTCCATAATACTTACCATCATGACTTTTTGGATTCAAATTGGTAAGTGATGGCTCAACCTAATTTTTTGAACATTTATATCTTCTAGATGCCGACACTCATAATTACTTTATTCTTGATCATCGGACCGTATTTAGCTAAATAGAGATGTCAAATCTTGAATATTTTTTTACGCTAAGATTTTACCTTTAATTTATATACATTTCTGTCATTTGTTGAAATTATAGTGCTTAATATTAATATATATTATTTGGCTTGAGTTCTTGGACTCATTTGAATTTTGAATGTGATTCAAAATTTATTTATTGTTTAGTATTTCTCAATGGATGTAATTTCTAATCAAATCCAGTCCTCATATTCATGTTTCGATTTTTTTTTATAGAGAAGTGAATACACCATGATAATAATACTTTACATTTGTAAATTAGCACTAATTTTTAACTCCATTTGGTTTGAGTTTTGTCGGTAAAATGCACACGTCAAATCTTTGTAATCTTTTCTTTTATCTATAATTTATTGTTCATTGTAAAAGGGCACTTAATATATTGCTTGATTTCCATTGGTAGATACAGGACGTTTGCCAAAAAACAATGAAGAAAATGCTCCCCAAAGAATTAAGGTGGAACACTCCTTGGTAAGTAAAATCTTCTTTTAGCATCCTATAGTTTGTGTTTTTTTAGTGTTTTAATGGCCTAAGTAAAAGTTTTAGGGAATTAAAAAAGATGTTTTGGATCCATTGATTTATTTTTCATTGGGTATTAATTTTTTGTCCCATTTAAAAACAACAGTAAATGAAATGTAAGATTAATCTTTTTTGACCAGCCTGACCACAGTTCTTCCCATCCCAGACCAAGTTTTTCTTTCTGCATTCTCAGATCACATTTTCCCTGATCTTTACGGGAGGGTCTGTTCCAGAATTATGAAGCTCTTCATTTTTCTCTCTATGTCTGATTCACTTGCATGACGAGTTACAATGCAGTTTAATTTGGTCCTATCATCCATTGGGAGGTTATGGATGTAACATCTTTTCCTTGTTGCTGCATAAATGTGAAGCGAGTCCCCGAATTCCGGTTCAATGTCGTAAAGTTCTTTTCTGATGGTTTCCCGCACCCCTTACTCAACAAGTACAACTAAACATCTATCTTAATTGTTTAAAAATCAAAAGCTTGATATATTTTTAATTGTATAATTGAATTCATATTAGTTTTTGTAATAATTAATAAAACTACTTATATATATATGTACATAATAAAACATTAGAAAAAAATATGTATGGTACAAAAACGTATTAACTTATGAATGGTGTTTAATGCCTAAATTTTTAAAAGGTTATGACTTTGATAAATAAAATTTTCAGAAGACACTTAATATTAAAATATAAATATTATAGGCAAGTTAATTTTAATTTTCTGACTAAACTAAAACCGGTTGGTTATAATTGTTAATTAATTTGTTATTCAAATTTTAAAAAAATTCAAATCCCCCCAAACATTTCATGAAAATTTTAAATTTCAGCTGAAACTAAAACCCACTTAATCCGTTGGTTATAGTCATCAATTGGATGATTTTGTACGCGGATTATACAATTTTCCAAGAAAATTTAAATATCCACAATAAATGATTTTATTAAAATTTAATTTTTTTGCCTAAACTAAAACAAAATAAAATTGGTTCCATTAAATGGGGGTATTGTACGACCGCTTATTCAAATTTTCAAGATAATTTAAATTCCCCCTCCTAAAAATTAGACGAACAGTACAAGAAATTCCCAATCATACAAAGTTCCATACACAACGGTTAAAAAAACCGGTCGTCCTAAAAAATATTCAACAGTGAATTGATTTGGCATAACAGTTTCCTCACAGGAATAGAAAATTCTTGAAAAAGTCCACGTCCCAAAAATGAGATTCGTTCATGATTAACCATAAATTTATTGAAAAGATCTTTAACACCATCCAACCATACCGATGCCAAGATATATCGATTTTAGTCATAAAAAAATTAAAAAATATTACAAGTTCATAATACAAAATAGAAACACCAGGTAAATTCCTGATTTACAGATAATTTTTGTAAATATTTTTTTCGACAATCTAATTGTATGGAAATAAGATGTATTGATTTTAATAATAAGAAAAAATTACAAAAAAAAATTAAATTATCTTGCATGAGGGAATAGAAAACTTTAGCACAAGTCTGATGCCAAAACACGAGATTTGTTCCTAATTAACTAGATATTTTTTAAATAATTTTTTCGACGATTCAACCATACGGGTGTTAAGTTATAACGATTTTAGTCAAAAGAAAAAATAAAAAAAAATTCAAATTCATCTTGCATGACACTAATAGAAAAATCTAGAAAAAGTCCAACTCCCCATACGAGATTTGTTCCTGATAAACAACAGAATTTTTTAATGATTTTTTCAACGATCCAGGATGTCAAAATATATCCATTGTAGTCATATGAAAAAATTACAAAAAAAATCAAATTCATCTTGCATGACAGTAATAGAAAATTATAGAAAAAGTCCAACTCCATAACATAAGAATTCCGAGTTAACCAGATTATTTTTTAAATATTTTTTCGATGATCCGACTGTACAGATATTAACATGTATCGACTTTAGTCATCATAAAAATTTATGATAACTTTCAAATTCATCTTGACGGGGAATAGAAAAAGTTATGAAAAGTCTTACTCTCGGGATTTGTTCCCGATTAACTAGGAATTTTTTTTAACAATTTTTTCGATAATCTAATCCAACGTATATTAAGATATATGGATTTTAGTCATAAGAAAAAATTACAAAAAAAATAAATTCATCTTGCATGACGGGAATAGAAAACTCTAGGACAAGTCTGATGCCAAAACACGAGATTTGTTCCTAATTAACTAGATTATTTTTTAAACAATTTTTTCGACGATTCAACCATACGGGTGTTAAGTTATAACGATTTTAGTCAAAAGAAAAATAACAAAAAAATTTCAAATTCATCTTGCATGACACTAATAGAAAAATCTAGAAAAAGTCCAACTCCCCATATTAGATTTGTTCCTGATAAACAACAGAATTTTTTAATGATTTTTTCAACGATCCAGGATGTCAAAATATATCCATTGTAGTCATATGAAAAAATATGAAAAAATACAAAAAAAATCAAATTCATCTTGCATGACAGTAATAGAAAATTATAGAAAAAGTCCAACTCCGTAACATAAGAATTCCGAGTTAACCAGATTATATTTTAAACATTTTTCGATGATCCGACTGTACAGATATTAACATGTATCGACTTTAGTCATCATAAAAATTTATGATAACGTTTCAAATTCATCTTGACGGGGAATAGAAAAAGTTAAGAAAAGTCTTACTCTCGGGATTTGTTCCCGATTAACTAGGAATTTTTTTTACAATTTTTTCGATAATCTAATCCAACGTATATTAAGATATATGGATTTTAGCCATAAGAAAAAATTACAAAAAAAAATCAAATTCATCTTGCATGAAAAGAATAAAAAAAGAAAATGTGTGACTCCCAAAACAACAGATTTTTTTTCCGTTTAACTAGATAAATTTTTTAAAATTTTTGAACCATCCAACCTCATGTTAAGATATAATTATTTAAATAAGAAAAAATTACAAAAGAATTTCAAATTCATCTTGAATAATAGGATTAGAAAAATTTAGGAAAGAAACATGAGATTTGTTCCTACTAGATGTTAAAATAATGAGATGGGAGAATGATATAGAACAGAAAATTGGAGAAGATAGGAAGTAATACACCTCTGCAAGAAAAGTAGCAAGACTTTGTATTTACCTCTACATTAGAAACTGAGATAAAAAGTGATTGTTTTTTATGAAATATCTCTTCCATAAGTTTATTCATTTATATAAACTTTTCATGTGTATCTTAATATGCTCTAGGAACTAGAAAAATGGTTGAATATAGTATTTATGACCAAAATGTTTATCAAATTATGTCCAATGACTAGACTCTTATAATTCAAGAATTCCAAGAGATTAATAAACCCCTACAAGTACACGAACATGTTCTATGTCCATATTGTTAAAGTTACTAATAGACATATCCCAAGCTGTCATGAATTACATTACAATAACTAATTGCGTATTGATGAATAATCTGTCTAACAAACTAATAAGATGTACCTTGTAGAGCAAGTAGGTATATAAAACCACCATCACCATTTGGAAACCTCTTTTGAGCTCTTTCAAAAAGCCTCGGCAAAGCTTTGCGTGATAAAAAAATAAAGAAGCAATTTTTTAGAGGAGACAATGTGAAAAGAATGCTTACATGATACTTAATTTTATGTCACCTTTCGTTTTCTATTTTTGACTTCAGTTCATCAATCCTTGCTTTAATATCCGAAGATACACTGTCATCAAGACATTTAATAACAGTCAGTTAACAGTTCATCAGATAAATTCCAGAAAATATGTCCAAACATCAGCCCCCTCTTTCAAATGCAATAACAAATAAATCACACATTTTTGCAATAATGATTTCAGTACAAAATAATAATAACATCTTATAGAAAGCAAAGAAGCACCCTATGGGAATGTAGAATCAAAACGCTTCAGAGCTGGCAAGATGATTACGAGTTCTGTAAATAACATTGTTGTAATCTAATTCATGTGTCATAAATATGAATTCAATGAGATGAAGATGAACACATAATCACAGATAAACATAGCATGTAGTGATGCACCCACCAACATCATTAGATCAAAGAAATCTAGTAATTGAAATTGTGGCTAGAGCTGAATAATATCACTATTAGTTGTATTTATAAATTACAAGATGTAAACACATGCAGTAGATCTTTAACAATTTTACACACAATAGCAACACAGAGACATGTGCGTCCTACACCCACACCTATACACTTAAAAAAATACAGAGGACTAGTAAATATAACAACATCCGAGTTTATCACAAAGAAAACTTATCATAAACACGGATAAAATCACAAAGAAAAGCATTAAAACTAATCAATCATATATGTCATCTCAAACACATCCCTATATATACTCATAAGTACATAACCACTCAAGTAATAATGACGTGTGCTTATACCTTACTAAAGTTATAATAATTGGAATCAATCATTAACCAAATATATTCATTCTAATTTAATATCAAGTGCAAACAAAAGTTTTGTAAATAATTAAACATATAAAAATACATAACAGCATCTTGGCTGCTGGACTCCACAGAAACTCAGTTGGCCTCCAGATTTTTAACAAATCCATAAATAGATTTGTTACCGTGAAATTTGGTGGAGACTTAGTTGAATCAGAGACCTAGCTACCATAAAATGTCAGATGAAACAAGGTGTTTAGAGCCGCTAACAAGTCGTCAATATAGCCAACAAACCCTGTCCAGAAACTCTACGCACACTATACCAAAATGACCATATCTCTTGACTCAAATATGATTTTAAGCTAATTCTTTCCCGAGTAGAATCTTGACTCGAGAATCAATCTAAACACAAAAGATTTACAAAACAGAACTTAGCTATATTAAACAGCTATACTTACAACATATAGGACAATAGATAAATTTGAGAAAACAGTTTTTACAAATAATTTAACATTTAACAATTAATTAATTCATAATATCTATTAATCAAATCATCAACACTTAGCATGCAAACCATATAATTGAATCTTAATATCTCAATATTATCATAACAATAATAAGCACGATACAGAATCAAATATCTTCAAACACCATGTTCTCTAGGAGGTCCAATCTGTAATGCAACTCAACCTAATTAAATATACAATACAATTACACCTATCATTTAGAAAGGAAATAAAAATGGCACAACAAAGACACAGTGAAACCAAGATATGACCTAAACTGACTTCCTTATTAAATAATTTACACGCTTAAGTTTCTAAATCCATTATCATCCAAGTCTAACAAATTTTTCCACCACACAAAACTGAAAATTTCCCTAACAATAAAACTACCCAATCATCACCTTGGCCATATCAATCAAAGCACAAAGTTAACCATAAGCCACACAGACAAGAAACAAATACATAAAATTATATTTCCCAACGCAAACAACTAACAAATATACACACCCGTACATATACGCAAGCAAGTATCAAAGAGTGAAAGATAAAAAAGACCGGACTCGAGCCTCAAATCGAACAATTTGAACAGACAGATGGTGGTGCCATATTATCTAGAGAGACACGGTCGGGTGAGGGAATAGAGGATGGAGAAAGATGAGTCAGAAAGATTAAGAAATTGAGAGAATGAGAGAGATATTCAGAGCTAAGTAATTGAGAGAATGAGATAGATATTGAGAGATTATAAGAGAGATAGAGTAAAATAAAAAGAAAGGAGGAAAAATAAAAGAATCTGGCACGTATCACCCACTCTCACTGCCACGTACCCATTCCGCCTGCCCAACCTGAATTTTTGACGCCCGCTTTAATTTTAAAGATATAATTCGCGGATAAAAACAAATTGAAATAATTCCCAAGTAATTTTAAAATCCCATAAATAAAAAACTAGTAAAATGAAATTTTCTGAACTTTTTAAAGAAATTTTGAATTTAACATCGAATTAACAAATATTTATGATCGGAATTAAATTTGAGACTGAATATTTGACGAAATATTATTTTTCTAATAATATTCAGATTTATGAAAATTAAACTTTATTATTCCTACTAAATACAAACACAAATTAATAAAATGACACCCCCAACCGAAGCAACAATTAATAACACGAATAATTCAACACATAATTAATATTTAACACTGAACACATAAATTGCCTAATCATCTTTTATTTAATAATACGAAAAAAACAAAGTCTTTATACATATATTCAAATTAGTCCACATGCGCAAGGTCTTTCGAATAAGGTCAATATCTCATGAAACTTTATAAAGCGTTTGATAAAGCGCAAGAGAAAGGAAATTATGTCAGAGGTCATAAAAGATAATTCAATTCAGAGGAAAAGTCTAGATTAAAATGTTGGAAGATTGAATACAATTACGTCAAAGACGACTAATGAAGGAGAGGAAGGTAAAGTTGTTAGTGGAAAAATCTTTGGATTATCTTTGGAATGAATCCAAAGATTTTTTTTATATGCACCCGATATAAAACTCCCAATTATATTAATTGAGACTGTTGTTTTTAGAATTTTGAATTTTTGGGTTACGCGCTACTTAGATTTTTTGGGCTCTATTATAAATTACAAAAGTACGGTTGGGACCATCTTATAGCCCACACAAAGCTTATGAATTTTATTCTTCGGAAATGGTCCAGTAAGTAGAATTCAATAAAAGCATCATGGAAACTGGAGAGACCTGACAATAACGAATTTTATTAGAGAATCATAGTCGGTTTAGAAGTCTGACTTGTACATTTATGAATAATAATATATTTATAAAATTAAATAGGGATCAGATATTTTATTAGTTTAAGAAATATTAGAGACACATACGATGTAGAGAGTATATAGTTATGATTTTTTACAGAGATAATGAAGAAAGATTTTAGTCTTGTGATAAAACTGAAGATTACATGTTCTTATTAGATTAATTATATTTCTTTATTTTCTTAGTTTTATAACTCGTATAATTATTATTCAGTAGTCATTTATAGGGCAGAGAAGGGTAGCCATGTTTACAATATAATTTTAGCACAATTTTTATGTGATTTGATTAATTATGCCTATTATAGTTATTTATATTTTCATTATTAATTTAAGTAATCGGGCGATATAATGTATTAATTAGATGAAAATGCGAGCAATAAATAGGATATTTTACTCATTAGAGACACATATATGGTTATCATAATTTGAAGTGAGAGTGGGATAAATAATGGAATTTTTAGAGGATTAATACTCGAGAGATATTAACAATTGCTTTAATTGGGCGATTAATTGAATTAACAAAAGTTATTGACATGAAAGCGTGTTTCCACATTGTTAGTACTTGAGACAAATTTACATAATCTTAGTTATATGCCCACTTTAGTTGCTTTAGCTTAGGATCTAAGTATTTCATAACCATAATAGACATAATTGCCCTAGGTTTTTATATTCATTGTTTAACATAATTAGTTTAGTACTGATTTAGTTGTAATACTTACCTAGAAAAATATGTATCACACAATCATTTTGTTGTTGAACCAATGTAAAAGTAATTGAGTCGACTAAACATATCTCCTTGTGTATATGACCCACTTGCCACTTTGTAATTTTCAAATAATCAAAATGGACTAAGTTCTATAATTTGTTTTTGTAATATTTAGTTCATTTGGTTCATGGGCCTCTTCACAATAAATCCAAAAGAAATTATGCTTATTTGATTATTGAGATTTTGTTTAACTTTCACTATGTTCTATCTATAAGATAGGTTCGTAAAATTACAATTACGGTCCAATCTACAGCGGCGGACAGTTCATTGATATTTTATTTCTCGGTCGGCCCAATTCGAGTATGTTCTCGAGTATTCTGTACCCTTCAAAATGCTGAATATATGTATATGTTTCTCACATTCTTTAATCACTTATTCTTTGCAGTCATCTCGCCAGTTCGTTAGTTCCCCATTTTCTTTTTGAGTTTCTTCACATATCACTAATTTTTAATATCGGGTTTTAATCCATCTCCTAATTTTTCCTCAATCTATATCAACCACATCTACGGTGTCCATAATACTTACCATCATGACTTTTTGGATTCAAATTGGTAAGTGATGGCTCAACCTAATTTTTTGAAAATTTATATCTTCTAGATGCCGACACTCATAATTACTTTATTCTTGATCATCGGACCGTATTTAGCTAAATAGAGATGTCAAATCTTGAATATTTTTTTACGCTAAGATTTTACCTTTAATTTATATACATTTCTGTCATTTGTTGAAATTATAGTGCTTAATATTAATATATATTATTTGGCTTGAGTTCTTGGACTCATTTGAATTTTGAATGTGATTCAAAATTTATTTATTGTTTAGTATTAGTTCTCAATGGATGTAATTTCTAATCAAATCCAGTCCTCATATTCATGTTTCGATTTTTTTTATAGAGAAGTGAATACACCATGATAATAATACTTTACATTTGTAAATTAGCACTAATTTTTAACTCCATTTGGTTTGAGTTTTGTCGGTAAAATACACACGTCAAATCTTTGTAATCTTTTCTTTTATCTATAATTTATTGTTCATTGTAAAAGGGCACTTGAATATATTGCTTGATTTCCATTGGTAGATACAGGACGTTTGCCAAAAAACAATGAAGAAATGCTCCCCAAAGAATTAAGGTGGAACACTCCTTGGTAAGTAATAAATCTTCTTTTAGCATCCTATAGTTTGTGTTTTTTTTAGTGTTTTAATGGCCTAAGTAAAAGTTTTAGGGAATTAAAAAAGATGTTTTGGATCCATTGATTTATTTTTCATTGGGTATTAACCTTTTTTTGTCCCATTTAAAAACAACAGTAAATGAAATGTAAGATTAATCTTTTTTGACCAGCCTGACCACACTTCTTCCCATCCCAGACCAAGTTTTTCTTTCTGCATTCTCAGATCACATTTTCCCTGATCTTTACGGGAGGGTCTGTTCCAGAATTATGAAGCTCTTCATTTTTTCTCTCTATGTCTGATTCACTTGCATGACGAGTTACAATGCAGTTTAATTTGGTCCTATCATCCATTGGGAGGTTATGGATGTAACATCTTTTCCTTGTTGCTGCATAAATGTGAAGCGAGTCCCCGAATTCCGGTTCAATGTCGTAAAGTTCTTTTCTGATGGTTTCCCGCACCCCTTACTCAACAAGTACAACTAAACATCTATCTTAATTGTTTTAAAAATCAAAAGCTTGATATATTTTAATTGTATAATTGAATTCATATTAGTTTTTGTAATAATTAATAAAACTACTTATATATATATATGTACATAATAAAACATTAGAAAAAAATATGTATGGTACAAAAACGTATTAACTTATGAATGGTGTTTAATGCCTAAATTTTTAAAAGGTTATGACTTTGATAATATAAAATTTTCAGAAGACACTTAATATTAAAATATAAATATTATAGGCAAGTTAATTTTAATTTTCTGACTAAACTAAAACCGGTTGGTTATAATTGTTAATTAATTTGTTATTCAAATTTTAACAAAAATTCAAATCCCCCCAAACATTTCATGAAAATTTTAAATTTCAGCTGAAACTAAAACCCACTTAAATCCGTTGGTTATAGTCATCAATTGGATGATTTTGTACGCGGATTATACAATTTTCCAAGAAAATTTAAATATCCACAATAAATGATTTATTAAAATTTAATTTTTTTGCCTAAACTAAAACAAAATAAAATTGGTTCCATTAAATGGGGCGTATTGTACGACCGCTTATTCAAATTTTCAAGATAATTTAAATTCCCCCTCCTAAAAATTAGACGAACAGTACAAGAAATTCCCAATCATACAAAGTTCCATACACAACGGTTAAAAAAAACCGGTCGTCCTAAAAAATATTCAACAGTGAATTGATTTGGCATAACAGTTTCCTCACAGGAATAGAAAATTCTTGAAAAAGTCCACGTCCCAAAAATGAGATTCGTTCATGATTAACCATAAATTTATTGAAAAGATCTTTAACACCATCCAACCATACCGATGCCAAGATATATCGATTTTAGTCATAAAAAAATTAAAAAATATTACAAGTTCATAATACAAAATAGAAATACCAGGTAAATTCCTGATTTACAGATAATTTTTGTAAATATTTTTTTCGACAATCTAATTGTATGGAAATAAGATGTATTGATTTTAATAATAAGAAAAAAATACAAAAAAATTTAAATTTATCTTGCATGACGGGAATAGAAAACTTTAGCACAAGTCTGATGCCAAAACACGAGATTTGTTCCTAATTAACTAGATTATTTTTTAAACAATTTTTTCGACGATTCAACCATACGGGTGTTAAGTTATAACGATTTTAGTCAAAAGAAAAAATAATAAAAAAATTTCAAATTCATCTTGCATGACACTAATAGAAAAATCTAGAAAAAGTCCAACTCCCCATACGAGATTTGTTCCTGATAAACAACAGAATTTTTTAATGATTTTTTCTACGATCCAGGATGTCAAAATAGATCCACTGTAGTCATATGAAAAAATTACAAAAAAATCAAATTCATCTTGCATGACAGTAATAGAAAATTATAGAAAAGTCCAACTCCATAACATAAGAATTCCGAGTTAACCAGATTATTTTTTAAATATTTTTTCGATGATCCGACTGTACAGATATTAACATGTATCGACTTTAGTCATCATAAAAATTTATGATAACATTTAAATTCATCTTGACGGGGCATAGAAAAAGTTATGAAAAGTCTTACTCTCGGGATTTGTTCCCGATTAACTAGGAATTTTTTTTAACAATTTTTCGATAATCTAATCCAACATATATTAAGATATATGGATTTTAGTCATAAGAAAAAATTACAAAAAAAATAAATTCATCTTGCATGACGGGAATAGAAAACTCTAGGACAAGTCTGATGCCAAAACACGAGATTTGTTCCTAATTAACTAGATTATTTTTTAAACATTTTTCGACAATTCAACCATACGGGTGTTAAGTTATAACGATTTTAGTCAAAAGAAAAAATAACAAAAAAATTTCAAATTCATCTTGCATGACACTAATAGAAAAATCTAGAAAAAGTCCAACTCCCCATATTAGATTTGTTCCTGATAAACAACAGAATTTTTTAATGATTTTTTCAACGATCCAGGATGTCAAAATATATCCATTGTAGTCATATGAAAAAATATATGAAAAAATTACAAAAAAAATCAAATTCATCTTGCATGACAGTAATAGAAAATTATAGAAAAAGTCCAACTCCGTAACATAAGAATTCCGAGTTAACCAGATTATTTTTTAAACATGTTTTCGATGATCCGACTGTACAGATATTAACATGTATCGACTTTAGTCATCATAAAAATTTATGATAACGTTTCAAATTCATCTTGACGGGGAATAGAAAAAGTTAAGAAAAGTCTTACTCTCGGGATTTGTTCCCGATTAACTAGGAATTTTTTTTAGTAATTTTTTCGATAATCTAATCCAACGTATATTAAGATAGATGGATTTTAGCCATAAGAAAAAATTACAAAAAAAAATCAAATTCATCTTGCATGAAAAGAATATAAAAATTAAGAAAATGTGTGACTCCCAAAACAACAGATTTTTTTTCCGTTTAACTAGATAAATTTTTTAACAAATTTTTGAACCATCCAACCTCATGTTAAGATATAATTATTTTAATCATAAGAAAAATTACAAAAGAATTTCAAATTCATCTTGAATAATAGGATTATAAAAATTTAGGAAAGAAACATGAGATTTGTTCCTACTAGATGTTAAAATAATGAGATGGGAGAATGATATAGAACAGAAAAATTGGATGAAGATAGGAAGTAATACACCTCTGCAAGAAAAGTAGCAAGACTTTGTATTTACCTCTACATTAGAAACTGAGATAAAAAGTGATTGTTTTTTATGAAATATCTCTTCCATAAGTTTATTCAATTTATATAAACTTTTCATGTGTATCTTAATATGTTCTAGGAACTAGAAAAATGTTGAATATATTATTTATGACCAAAATGTTTATCAAATTATGTCCAGATGACTAGACTCTTATAATTGCAAGAATGCCAAGAGATTAATAAACCCCTACAAGTACACGTACATGTTCTATGTCCATATTGTTAAAGTTACTAATAGACATATCCCAAACTGTCATGAATTACATTTACAATAACTAATTGCGTATAGATGAATAATTTGTCTAACAAACTAATAAGATGTACCTTGTAGAGCAAGTAGGTATATAAAACCATCATCACCATTTGGAAACCTCTTTTGAGCTCTTTGAAAAAGCCTCGGCAAAGCTTTGCCTGATAAAAAAAATAAAGAAGCATTTTTTTAGAGGAGACAATGGGAAAAGAAATGCTTACATGATACTTAATTTTATGTCACCTTTCGTTTTCTATTTTTGACTTCAGTTCATCAATCCTTGCTTTAATATCCGAAGATACACTGTCATCAAGACATTTAATAACAGTCAGTTAACAGTTCATCAGATAAATTGCCAGAAAATATGTCCAAACATCAGCCCCCTCTTTAAAATGCAATAACAATAAATCACACATTTTTGGAATAATGATTTCAGTACAAAATAATAATAACATCTTATAGAAAGCAAAGAAGCACCCTATGGGAATGTAGAATCAAACGCTTCAGAGCTGGCAAGATGATTACGAGTTCTGTAAATAACATTGTTGTAATCTAATTCATGTGTCATAATATGAATTCAATGAGATGAAGATGAACACATAATCACAGATAAACATTGCATGTAGTGATGCACCCACCAACAGCATTAGATCAAAGAAATCTAGTAATTGAAATTGTGGCTAGAGCTGAATAATATCACTATTAGTTGTATTTATAAATTACAAGATGTAAACACATGCAGTAGATCTTTAACAATTTTACACACAATAGCAACACAGAGACATGTGCGTCGCACACCCAGACCTATACACTTAAAAAAATACAGAGGACTAGTAAATATAACAACATCCGAGTTTATCACAAAGAAAAACTTATCATAAACACGGATACAAACACAAAGAAAAGCGTTAAAACTAATCAATCATATATGTCATCTCAAACACATCCCTATATATACTCATAAGTACATAACCACTCAAGTAATAATGACGTGTGCTTATACCTTACTAAAGTTATAATAATTAGAATCAATCATTAACCAAATATATTCATTCTAATTTAATATCAAGTGCAAACAAAAGTTTTGTAAATAATTAAACATATAAAAACACATAACAACATCTTGGCTGCTGGACTCTATAGAAACTCAGTTGGCCTCCAGATTTTAACAAATCCATAAATAGGTTTGTTACAGTGAAATTTGGTGGAGACTTAGTTGAATCAGAGACCTAGCTACCATAAAATGTCAGATGAAAATAAGGTGTTTAGAGCCGCTAACAAGTCGTCAATATAGCCAACAAACCCTGTCCAGAAACTCTACGCACACTATACCAAAATGACCATATCTCTTGACTCAAATATGATTTTAAGCTAATTCTTTAGCGAGTAGAATCTTGACTCGAGAATCAATCTAAACACAAAAGAGTTACAAAAAAGAACTTAGCTATATTAAACAGCTATACTTACAACATATAGGACAATAGATAAATTTGAGAAAACAGGTTTTACAAATAATTTTAACATTTAACAATTAATTAAACCCATAATCTCTATTAATCAAATCATCAAACACTTAGCATGCAAACCATATAATTGAATCTTAATATCTCAATATTATCATACAATAATAAGCACGATTACAGAATCAAATATCTTCAAACACCATGTTCTCTAGGAGGTCCAATCTGTAATGCAACTCAACCGAATTAAATTATCAATACAATTGCACCTATCATTTAGAAAGGAAATAAAAATGGGCACAACAAAGACACAGTGAAACCAAGATATGACCTAAACTGATTTCCTTATTAAATAATTTACACGCTTAAGTTTCTAAATCCATTATCATCCAAGTCTAACAAAATTTTTCCACCACACAAAACTGAAAATTTCTCTAACAATAAAACTACCCAAATCATCACCTTGGACCATATCAATCGAAGCACAAAGTTAACCATAAGCCAACACAAACAAGAAACAAATACATAAAATTATATTTCCCAACGCAAACAACTAACAAATATACACACCCGTACATATACGCAAGCAAGTATCAAAGAGTGAAAGATAAAAAAGACCGGACTCGAGCCTCAAATCGAACAAATTTGAACAGACAGATGGTGGTGCCATATTATCTAGAGAGACACGGTCGGGTGAGGGAATAGAGGATGGAGAAAGATGAGTCAGAAAGATTAAGAAATTGAGAGAATGAGAGAGATATTTAGAGATAAGTAATTGAGAGAATGAGATAGATATTGAGAGATTATAAGAGAGATAGAGTAAAACAAAAAGAAAGGAGGAATAATAAAAGAATCTGGCACGTATCACCCACTCTCACTGCCACGTACCCATTCCCGCCTGCCCAACCTGAATTTTGACGCCCGCTTTTAATTTTAACGATACAATTCGCGGATAAAAACAAATTGAAATAATTCCCAAGTAATTTTAAAATCCCATAAATAAAAAACTAGTAAAATGAAATTTTCTGAACTTTTTAAAGAAATTTTGAATTTAACATCGAATTAACAAATAATTATGATCGGAATTAAATTTGAGACTGAATATTTGACGAAATATTATTTTTTCTAATAATATTCAGATTTATGAAAATTAAACTTTATTATTCCTACTAAATACAAACACAAATTAATACAATGACACCTCCAACCGAAGCAACAATTAATAACACGAATAATTCAACACATAATTAATATTTAACACTGAACACATAAATTGCCTAATCATCTTTATTTAATAATACGAAAAAAACAATGTCTTTATACATATATTCAAATTAGTCACATGCGCAAGGTCTTTCGAATAAGGTCAATATCTCATGAATCGTTTATAAAGCGGTTGATAAAGCGCAAGAGAAAGGAAATTATGTTAGAGGTCGTAAAAGATAATTCAATTCAGAGGAAAAAGTCTAGATTAAAATGTTGGAAGATTGAAACAATTACGTCAAAGACGACAATGAAGGAGAGGAAGGTAAAGTTGTTAGTGGAAAAATCTTTGGATTATCTTTGGAATGAATCCAAAGATTTTTTTTATATGCACCCGATATAAAACTCCCAATTATATTAATTGAGACTGTTGGTTTTAGAATTTTGAATTTTTGGGTTACGCGCTACTTAGATTTTTTGGGCTCTATTATAAATTACAAAAGTCCGGTTGGGACCATCTTATAGCCCACACAAAGCTTATGAATTTTATTCTTCGGAGATGGTCCAATAAGGAGAATTCAATAAAAGCATCATAGAAACTGGAGAGACCTGACAATAACGAATTTTATTAGAGAATCATAGTCGGTTTAGAAGTCTGACTTGTACATTTATGAATAATAATATATTTGTAAAATTAAATAGGGATCAGATATTTTTATTAGTTTAAGAAATATTAGAGACACATACGATGTAGAGAGTATATAGTTATGATTTTTTACAGAGATAATAAAGAAAGATTTTAGTCTTGTGATAAAACTGAAGATTACATGTTCTTATTAGATTAATTATATTTCTTTATTTCTTAGTTTTATAACTCGTATAATTATTATTCAGTAGTCATTTATAGGGCAGAGAAGGGTAGCCATGTTTACAATATAATTTTAGCACAATTTTTATGTGATTTGATTAATTATGCCTATTATAGTTATTTATATTTTCATTATTAATTTAAGTAATCGGGCGATATAATGTATTAATTAGATGAAAATAGGAGTAATAAATAGGATATTTTACTCATTAGAGACACAAATATGGTTATCATAATTTGAAGTGAGAGTGGGATAAATAATGGAATTTTTAGAGGATTAATACTCGAGAGATATTAACAATTGCTTTAATTGGGCGATTAATTGAATTAACAAAAGTTATTGACATGAAAGCGTGTTTCCACATTGTTAGTACTTGAGACAAATTTACATAATCTTAGTTATATGCCCACTTTAGTTGCTTTAGCTTAGGATCTAAGTATTTCATAACCATAATAGACATAATTGCCCTAGGTTTTTATATTCATTGTTTAACATAATTAGTTTAGTGCTGATTTAGTTGTAATACTTACCTAGAAAAATATGTATCACACAATCATTTTGTTGTTGAACCAATGTAAAAGTAATTGAGTCGACTAAACATATCTCCTTGTGTATATGACCCACTTGCCACTTTGTAATTTTCAAATAATCAAAATGGACTAAGTTCTATAATTTGTTTTTGTAATATTTAGTTCATTTGGTTCATGGGCCTCTTCACAATGAATCCAAAAGAAATTATGCTTATTTGATTGTTGGGATTTTGTTTAACTTTCACTACGTTCTATCTATAAGATAGGTTCGTAAAATTACAATTACGGCCCAATCTACAGCGAGGACAGTTCATTGATATTTTATTTCTCGGTCGGCCCAATTCGAGTATGTTCTCGAGTATTCTGTACCCTTCAAAATGCTGAATATATGTATATGTTTCTCACATTCTTTAATCACTTATTATTTGCAGTCATCTCGCCAGTTCGTTAGTTCCCCATTTTCTTTTGAGTTTCTTCACATATCACTAATTTTAATATCGGGTTTTAATCCATCTCCTAATTTTTCCTCAATCTATATCAACCACATCTACGGTATCCATAATACTTACCATCATGACTTTTGGATTCAAATTGGTAAGTGATGGCTCAACCTAATTCTTTGAACATTTATATCTTCTAGATGCCGACACTCATAATTACTTTATTTCTTGATCATCGGGACCGTATTTAGCTAAATAGAGATGTCAAACTCTTGAATATTTTTTTACGCTAAGATTTTACCTTTAATTTATATACATTTCTGTCATTTGTTGAAATTATAGTGCTTAATATTAATATATAGTATTTGGCTTGAGTTCTTGGACTCATTTGAATTTTGAATGTGATTCAAAATTTATTTATTGTTTAGTATTAGTTCTCAATGGATGTAATTTCTAATCAAATCCAGTCCTCATATTCATGTTTCGATTTTTTTTAGAGAGAAGTGAATACACCATGATAATAATACTTTACATTTGTAATTAGCACTAATTTTTAACATCCATTTGGTTTACATTTTGTCGGGTAAAAATGCACACGTTAAATCTTTGTAATCTTTCTGTATCTATAATTTATTGTTTGTTGTAAAAGGGCACTTAAGTATAATTGCTTGATTTCCATTGGTAGATACATGACGTTTGCCAAAAAACACTGAAGAAAATGCTCCCCAAAGAATTAAGGTGGACCACTCCCTTGGTAAGTAATAATCTTCTTTTAGCATCCTATAGTTTGTGTTTTTTTTAGTGTTTTAATGGCCCTTAGTAAAAGTTTTAGGGAATTAAAAAAGATGTTTTGGATCCACTGATTTATTTGTCATTGGGTATAACCTTTTTTTGTCACATTTAAAACCAACAGTAAATGAAATGTAAGATTAATCTTTTTGTGACCAGCCTGACCACAGTTTCTTCCCATCCCAGACCAAGTTTTCTTTCTGCACTCTCAGATCACATTTCCCTGATCTTTACGGGTAGGGTCCTGTTCCTGAATTACGAAGCTCTTCATTTTTTTCTCTCTAAGCTTCGATTCACTTGCATGACGAGTTACAATGCAGTTTAATTTGGTCCTGTCATCCATTGGGAGGTTATGGATGTAACATCTTTTTCCTGTTGCTGACCTAAATGTGAAGCGAGTCCCCGAATTCCCGGTTCAATGTCGTAAGTTCTTTTGTGATGGTTTCCCGCACCCCTTACTCAGCAAGTACAAACTAAAACATCTATCTTAATTATTTAAAAATCAAAAGCTTGATATATTGTTAATTGTATAATTGAATTCATATAGTTTTTGTAATAATTAATAAACTACTTAATATATATGTACATAATAAAACATTAGAAAAAAATATGTATGGTACAAAAACGTATTAACTTATGAATGGTGTTTAATGCCTAAATTTTTAAAAGGTTATGACTTTGATAAGATAAAATTTTCAGAAGACACTTAATATTAAATATACAATATTATAGGCAAGTTAATTTTAATTTTCTGACTAAACTAAAACCGGTTGGTTATAATTGTTAATTAATTGTTATTCAATTTTAACAAAAATCAAATCCCCCCAAACATTTCATGAAAATTTTAAATTTCAGCTGAAACTAAAACCCACTTAATTCCGTTGGTTATAGTCATCAATTGGATGATTTTGTACGCGGATTATACAATTTGTCCCACGAAAATTAAATATCCACAATAAATGATTTTATTAAAATTTAATTTTTTTTGTCCTAAAAACTAAAACAAAATAAAATTGGTTCCATTAAATGGGGCGTATTGTACGAACCGAGTTATTCAAATTTTCAAGATAATTTAAATTCCCCCTCCTAAAAATTAGACGAACAGTACAAGAAATTCCCAATCATACAAAGTTCCATACACAACGGTTAAAAAACCGGTCGTCCTAAAAATATTCAACAGTGAATTGATTTGGCATAACAGTTTCCTCACAGGAATAGAAAATTCTTGAAAAAGTCCACGTCCCAAAAATGAGATTCATTCATGATTAACCATAAATTTATTGAAAAGATCTTTAACACCATCCAACCATACCGATGCCAAGATATATCGATTTTAGTCATAAAAAAAGTAAAAAATATTACAAGTTCATAATACAAAATAGATAACACCAGGTAAATTCCTGATTTACAGATAATTTTTGTAAATATTTTTTTCGACAATCTAATTGTATGGAAATAAGATGTATTGATTTTAATAATAAGAAAAAATTACAAAAAAAAATTAAATTTATCTTGCATGACGGGAATAGAAAACTTAGCACAAGTCTGATGCCAAAACATGAGATTTGTTCCTAATTAACTAGATTATTTTTTAAATAATTTTTTTCGACGATTCAACCATACGGGTGTTAAGTTATAACGATTTTAGTCAAAAGAAAAATAATAAAAAAATTTCAAATTCATCTTGCATGACACTTATAGAAAAATCTAGAAAAAGTCCAACTCCCCATACGAGATTTGTTCCTGATAAACAACAGAATTTTTTAATGATTTTTTCTACGATCCAGGATGTCAAAATATATCCATTGTAGTCATATGAAAAAATTACAAAAAAAATCAAATTCATCTTGCATGACAGTAATAGCAAATTATAGAAAAAGTCCAACTCCATAACATAAGAATTCCGAGTTAACCAGATTATTTTTTAAATAGTTTTTCGATGATACCGACTGTACAGATATTAACATGGATCGACATTAGTCCATCATAAAAATTTATGATAACATTTCAAATTCATCTTGACGGGGAATAGAAAAAGTTAAGAAAAGTCTACTCTCGGGATTTGTCCCGATTAACTAGGCATTTTTTTTAACAATTTTTTTCGATAATCTAATCCAACGTATATTAAGTATATAGGATTTTAGTCATAAGAAAAAATTACAAAAAAAAATTAAATTCATCTTGCATGACGGGAATAGAAAACTCTAGGACAAGTCTGATGCCAAACACGAGATTTGTTCCTAATTAACTAGATATTTTTAAACAATTTTGTCGACAAGTTCAACCATACGGGTGTGGTAAGTTATAACGATTTTAGTCAAAAGAAAAAAATAACAAAAAATTTCAAATCATCTTGCATGAAACTAATAGAAAATCTAGAAAAAAGTCCAACTCCCCATATTAGATTTGTTCCTGATAACAACAAGAATTTTTTCATGATTTTTTCAACGATCCAGGATGTCAAATATATCCATTGTAGTCATATGAAAAAATTACAAAAAAAATCAATTCATCTTGCATGACAGTAATAGAAAATTATAGCAAAAGTCCAACTCCGTAACATAAGGAATTCTGAGTTAACCAGATTATTTTTTAAACATGTTTTCGATGATCCGACTGATATTAACATGTATCGACTTTAGTCATCATAAAAATTTATTGATAACGTTTCAAATTCATCTTGACGGGGAATAGAAAAAGTTAAGAAAAGTCTTACTCTCGGGAGTTGTTTCGGATTAACTAGGAATTTTTTTTAACAATTTTTTCGATAATCTAATCCAACGTATATTAAGATATATGGATTTTAGCCATAAGAAAAAATTTACAAAAAAAAATCAAATTCATCTTGCATGAAAAGAATATAAAAATTAAGAAAATGTTGTGACACCCAAAACAACAGATTTTTTTTCCGTTTAAACTAGATAAATTTTTTAACAAATTTTTGAACCATCCAACCTCATGTTAAGATATAATTAATTTAATCTTAAGAAAAAATTACAAAAGAATTTCAAATTCATCTTGAATATAGGATTAGAAAAATTTAGGAAAGAAATATGAGATTTGTTCGTACTAGATGTTAAAATAATGAGATGGGAGAATGATATAGAACATAAGAATTGGAAGAACATAGGAAGTAATACACCTCTGGCAAGAAAAGTAGCAAGACTTTGTATTTACCTCTACATTAGAAACTGAGATAAAAGTGATTTTTTTTTAAGAAATATCTCTTCCATAAGTTTATTCAATTATATAAACTTTTCATGTGTATCTTAATATGCTCTAGGAACTAGAAAAATGGTTGAATATATTATTATGACCCAAAATGTTTATCAACTTATGTCCAGATGACTAGGACTCTTATAATTCAATTCAAGAATGCCAAAGAGATTAATACAACCACTACAAGTACACGTACATGTTCTATGTCAATATTGTTTAAAGTTACTAATAGACATATCCCAAGCTGTCATGAATTACATTTACAATAACTCATTGCGTATAGATGGAATAATCTGTCTAACAACTAATAAGATGTACCTTGTAGGAGCAAGTAGGTATATAAAACCACCATCACCATTTGGAAACCTCTTTTTGAGCTCTTTGAAAAAGCCTCGGCAAAGCTTTGCCTGATAAAAAAAATAAAAGAAGCATTTTTTTAGAGGAGAAAATGGAAAAGAAATGCTTACATGATACTTAATTTTATGTCACCTTTAGTTTTTCTATTTTTGACTTTAGTTCATTAATCCTTGCTTTAATATCCGAAGATACACTGTCTCAAGACATTTAATAACAGTCAGTTAACAGGTTCATCAGATAAATTGCAGAAAATATGTCCAAACAATCAGCCCCCTCTTTCAAATGCAATAACAAATAAATCACACATTTTTGCAATAATGATTCAGTACAAAATATAATAACATCTTATAGAAAGCAAGAAGCACCCTATGGGGAATGTAGAATCAAAACGCTTCAGAGCTGGCAGATGATTACGAGTTCTGTAAATAACATTGTTGTAATCTAATTCAATGTGTCATAAATATGAATTCAATGAGATGAAGATGACACCATAATCACAGATAAACATAGCATGTAGTGATGCACCCACCCAACAGCATTAGATCAAAGAAATCTAGTAATTGAAATTGTGGCTAGAGCTGAATAATATCACTATTAGTTGTATTTATAAATTACAAGATGTAAACACATGCAGTAGATCTTTAACAATTTTACACACAATAGCAACACAGAGACATGTGCGTCCTACACCCACACCTATCACCTTAAAACAAATACAGAGGACTAGTAAATATAACAACATCCGAGTTTATCACAAAGAAAAACTTATCATAAACACGGATAAAATCACAAAGAAAAGCGTTTAAAACTAATCAATCATATATGTCATCTCAAACCACATCCCTATATATACTCATAAGTACATACCACTCAAGTAATAATGACGTGTGCTTATACCTTACTAAGTTATAATAATTGGAATCAATCATTAACCAAATTATATTCATTCTAATTTAATATCAAGTGCAAACAAAAGTTTTGTAAATAATTAAACATATAAAAACACATAACAGCATCCTTGGCTGCTGGACTCCACAAAACTCAGTTCGCCTCCAGATTTTTAACAAATCCATAAATAGGTTTGTTACAGTGAAATTTGGTGGAGACTTAGGTGAATCAGAGACCTAGCTACAATAAAAATGTCAGATGAAAATAAGGTGTTTAGAGCCGCTAACCAAGTCGTCAATAGAGCCAACAAACCCTGTCCAGAAACTCTACGCACACTATACCAAAATGACCATATCTCTTGACTCAAATAGATTTTAAGCTAATTCTTTCGCGAGTAGAATCTTGACTCGAGAATCAATATAAACACAAAAGAGTTACAAAACAGAACTTAGCTATATTAAACAGCTATACTTACAACATAGAGGACAATAGATAAATTTGACAAAACAGTTTTACAAATAATTTTAACATTTAACAATTAATTAAACCCATAATCTCTATTAATCAAATCATCAAACACTTAGCATGCAAACCATATAATTGAATCTTAATATCTCAATATTATCATAACAATAATAAGCACGATTACAGAATCAAATATCTTCAAACACCATATTCTCTAGGAGGTCCAATCTGTAATGCAACTCAACCGAATTAAATTATCAATACAATTGCACCTATCATTTAGAAAGGAAATAAAAATGGCACAACAAAGACACAGTGAAACCAAGATATGACCTAAACTGACTTCCTTATTAAATAATTTACACGCTTAAGTTTCTAAATCTATTATCATCCAAGTCTAACAAATTTTTCCACCACACAAAACTGAAAATTTCCCTAACAATAAAACTACCCAAATCATCACCTTGGCCATATCAATCGAAGCACAAAGTTAACCATAAGCCAACACAAACAAGAAACAAATACATAAAATTATATTTCCCAACGCAAACAACTAACAAATATACACACCCGTACATATACGCAAGCAAGTATCAAAGAGTGAAAGATAAAAATGACCGGACTCGAGCCTCAAATCGAACAAATTTAAACAGACAGATGGTGGTGCCATATTATCTAGAGAGACACGGTCGGGTGAGGGAATAGAGGATGGAGAAAGATGAGTCATAAAGATTAAGAAATTGAGAGAATGAGAGAGATATTAAGAGATAAGTAATTGAGAGAATGAGATAGATATTGAGTGATTATAAGAGAGATAGAGTAAAACAAAAAGAAAGGAGGAAAAATAAAAGAATCTGGCACGTATCACCCACTCGCACTGCCACGTATCCCATTCCCGCCTGCCCAACCTGAATTTTGACGCCCGCTTTTAATTTTAAAGATACAATTCGCGGATAAAAACAAATCAAAATAATTCCCAAGTAATTTTAAAATCCCATAAATAAAAAACTAGTAAAATGAAATTTTCTGAACTTTTTAAAGAAATTTTGAATTTAACATCGAATTAACAAATAATTATGATCAGAATTAAATTTGAGACTGAATATTTGACGAAATATTATTTTTCTAATAATATTCAGATTTATGAAAATTAAACTTTATTATTCCTACTGAATACAAACACAAATTAATACAATGACACCTCCAACCGAAGCAACAATTAATAACACGAATAATTCAACACATAATTAATATTTAACACTGAAACATAAATTGCCTAATCATCTTTTATTTAATAATACGAAAAAAAAAAGTCTTTATACATATATTCAAATTAGTCACATGCGCAAGGTCTTTCGAATAAGGTAAATATCTGATAGGGATAAATAAATCCTGATTGTATAATTAAATATTGCATTAATGGGCTGCTGGGCCCAACAAGAGGATGTATGACGTTCAGACCAGAAAGGTTAAGCCTGATGGACCAGATCAGGCCTGATGGAATAAAGAAGGCCCAAAAACCCTAATTATTTATTAATTTCGTAATTAATAAATAAAGGAGGAAAACAGCTATTAAGATAAGTCCTAGTGGGGATATAAATCCTTGTAGATTGGCCTCAAGGGGACCTAAAAGGATAAGGAATCAGTTTCCTACTATCTAGGACTCCAAAGTCCATTCTAATTATGAGACTTGCCCACCAAGTCTCCTATACCAAGTCCAATTCAAGGACTCTCAACATCTATATAAGGGGTCTCGCCCCACAAATCAGAACTACGTTTTTTGGCTTGATTCTCTAATTCACAGAGATACGTAGGCATCTCGTAAAGGCAGAATTAAGCTACGAACACGAGAGCAGCCATTAAAGGCCTTGAGCTCCGAATCTTAGTAATAAATACAGCAAATAATAACCTTAGTTTTTTATCCATAACATTTGGCGCCGTCTGTGGGAAGTGAACAACAACCATGGCGAGAACACGGAGAACAACTAGCGCTCTGGAGGAGGGAAACCATCAGGGACAACTCAGGTGATTTCGTCAACCATGGAGATTCCTCCCCACTCAACTTATGCATCTACTCAAGCGGAAACCCAGATAGGGGCAACTCAATCTCAGCCACAAGGGACGACTCCCCCGACTATTCAAGGTACGAATCCTCAAGTTCAACAAGTACATATACCTGTGAATTCTCGACCCGTCGGGTATGAATATTCAACTGTTGTTACCACTAACCCCCCTTATGGGATGCCCCTTTACCCCGAGGTTGGAGGAAGTGGATATGCTGGGCGAAGTGAAGCACGGGGGCAATCACCCCCTTATATACGAGGTTTGGCTCCTATCCCCGAGGATCGGGAATTTTCTGGTCCTTACACTGAAGAGATTCCGAATCTTCGGATGATGAAGTGGCCCCAAGAAGGAGACGTCCAGGCAAGGAGCCGATGGCCGATGGAAGGCAACGCCCTCGAAGCACCCAAGGGGCGAATCCCCAGGAAGTGCAGGAAAGGATAAGGGCTCATGAGGCTGAGATCCAAAGGCTGAGGCGTGACTTGGAAGCTCACCAGGCCACCAGACCCCAGATGCCTCCTAGGGGGAGAAATCCTCCTCCTGTCATAGACCTGGATGGTCCGGTACGAAGAAGGGTTGTCTTTCCAAGAACTGATCCAAGCAATCTCCTTCCCCTTGGAGACCCTGATGATCCAACTCCACCCTTCACAGAAGAAATAATGAATGCCCATATCTCAAGGAAATTCAAGATGCCCACTATCAAAGCCTATGATGGCACCGGAGACCCCGCTAACCATGTCAGGACATTCTCTAATGCACTTGCTGCAACCCGTGAATGACGCTATTAAGTGTCGGGCCTTCCCTCAAACCCTGTCGGGTATGGCTCAAAGATGGTACAGTCGCTTACCCCCAAATTTATTGGATCGTTCAGAGAATTAAGTCAGGCTTTTATTAAGCAATTCATCAGTGGAAGAGTCATGAGAAAAGTTCAGCATCTCTTATGAGTCTTGTGCAGGGAGCTAAGGAATCCTTGAGAGATTACCTGAATCGTTTCACAAAGGAGGCTTTAAAAGTCCCAGACCTTGATGATAAGGTAGCCATGATAGCACTGCAACAAGGAACTAGGGATGAGTTTTTTAAGATGTCCTTGGCCAAACGTCCCCCTGAAAGCATGTTGCAGCTCCAAGAGAGGGCAGGGAAGTATATCAAGGTTGAAGAAAGTATGAGGAAGTAGTAAGTAATGAGCCCACTGGAGGCAAGAAGCGGAAAACTGATTTAGAATATATTGCAAAAGACAAATATCCTAGAACCGAACAAAACCCTGATTCAACCCCCAAGAGGGGAGGACCTGGGCAAAAGTTCACTGAATACGCTAAGCTGAATGCTCCTAGAAGTCAGATTTTGATGGAGATTGAGAAAGACAGAGATATTCGCTGGCCTAAGCCCTTGAAGGCTGATCCCGCCAAGCTAGATAAGGGCAAGTATTGCAGGTTTCACAAAGATGTTGGCCATGACACCGATGAGTGTAGGCAATTGAAAGATGAAATTGAGTTTTTGATTCGAAAAGGAAGATTGAACAAGTATACTGGAGATGGAGGGGACAAAATAATAATGGAAGGAAGAACTTTGAAGATCGTAGGAGGGACCAAGACGATCAGGGGCGGAATCCCCAACCTAGAGGGCCGGTTATAATGCAATTTTTGGAGGACCGCGACGCCCTCGAGGGCCTGTGATAAACACGATCTTTGGAGGTCCAACTGCTGCTGGATTGTCCAAAAATTCCAGAAAGGCATATACTAGGGAGGTTATGCATATTGTTGGAAAGCCCCGAAGAGGGCCAGGACAGAAGTAACATTGGCTTTTGATGATTCGACCTAGAGGGTGTGAAGTTTCCCCATGACGACCGCTGGTCATAACACCGATAATAGGAAATAGCCCGGTTAAGAGGGTCCTTGTGGATAATGGTGCTTCTGTGGATATCTTGCTCCACGACACCTTTCTAAGAATGGGGTATAACGACTCCCAGTTGACACCAACCGACATGCCGATATATGGATTTGCTGGAGTAGAATGTCCTGTGGAAGGGATAATAAATTGCCGACCACCATAGGTACGGAACCAAGGCAAGCAACGCAGATGCTGGATTTCGTGGTGGTAAAGGCTAGTTCAACTTATAATGCTATCATGGGGAGAACAGGGATACATGCCTTCAAGGCAGTCCCCTCTTCCTACCATTCAGTCATGAAGTTTCCCACCCGAAACGGGATTGGAGAAGAGAGAGGAGATCAAAAAATGGCTAGAAGCTGTTATGTGCCTCTTTGAGGGCAGATGGAGTCGGGGGGCAGGTTCTTCCTATTGAAGATATGGATGTTCGAGAAAATGATGAGAATAGAGGAAGGCCAGCAGAAGAATTGGTTTCGGTTCCTTTAGACCCGAGAATCCTGAGAGGATGACTTTCATTGGAGCCACATTAGAGGAGCCCCTTAGAGGGAAGTTAGTGAAATTTTTGCAAGAAAATAGTGATGTGTTTGCTATGGTCAGCAGCTGATATGCCAGGCATAGACCCGTGAGGTTAATTACTCACAAGCTAAACGTGGATCCAAGCCGGAAGACAGTGAAACAAAAGAAAAGAAATTTTGCCCCGGAAAGACAAGAGGCTATAAAACAGGAAGTAGAAAAGCTCTTAGAGGCTGGTTTCATTGAGGAGATTCAATTTCCGGAGTGGTTAGCAAACCCTGTAATGGTGAAGAAGGCTAATGGAAAGTGGAGGATGTGTATAGACTTCACTGATCTGAATGATGCATGCCCCAAAGACTGTTTTTCCGCTGCCTAGAATTGATACTTTGATTGATGCCACTGCTGGACATGAGATGCTGAGTTTCATGGATGGATTTAGCGGATACAACCAGATCAAAATGCATAAGGATGACATTCCAAAGGTATCATTTATCACTGACTTTGGTGTTTATTGTTATCTTGTTATGGCGTTTGGTCTCAAGAATGCAGGAGCCACCTATCAAAGGTTGGTGAATAGAATTTTTAAGGATCTTATTGGTAAGACTATGGAAGTCTATGTTGATGACATGTTAGTCAAGAGTCTAGTAAAGACTGATCATATAGCCCATTTAAGGGAAGCTTTTTGAGGTCCTGAGGTACCACAAGATGATGTTGAATCCTACGAAGTGTGCTTTCGGAGTAGGATCTGGAAAATTCTTGGGACTGATGGTCTCAAAGAGGGGAATTGAGGCTAACCCGGATAAAATAAAGGCGATCCTGGACATGGAACCACCAAAACTGTTAAGGATGTTCAGAAGCTTACAGGAAGGTTTGCTGCGCTAGGACGATTCATCTCCAAGTCGGGGGACAAGTGTTTGTCATTCTTCAAGTCGCTAAAGAGCATCAAAGACTTTGTATGGAGTGAGGAAAACCAGAAGGCATTTGAAGAGTTAAAGAAGTATATGGCCCAGGCCCCGTTGTTGGCCAAGCCAGTTCTGAGTGAAATTTTATTCTTGTACTTGGCTGTTTCAGAGGAGGCGCCTTGAGCGCGGTGTTGGTTAAGGAGGAACTGAAAGTCCAGAAACCCGTATACTATGTCAGCAAAATTTTGCATGGTGCTGAGTTGAATTATTCAACTATTGAGAAATTCGCTTTAGCCTTGGTAATGGCTTCAAGAAAGCTGCGTCCTTATTTTCAAGCTCACCAGATTGAAGTGCTAACAAATCAGCCACTGAGAAATATCATTCACAGTCCCAAGGCAAGTGGGAGACTGATTAAAGTGGGCAATAGAGTTGGGAGAGTTCGATCTCAAGTATAAGCCACGTACGGCCATAAAGCCCAGGCACTAGCTGACTTCGTGGTGGAATGTACCATACCCAACCAAGAAGTCGGGGGGCAGGAAGATACCATAACCTCAGACAAGGGAGTCGACAATGGGGACAGGGAGAGGATGATAAGGAGAAAGAATATTGGGTTCTCTATTTTGATGGAGCATCAAAAACAAATTCCAGTGGAGCAGGGTTGGTTTTGCAAAGCCCTGATGGATTCTTAATTGAGTATGCTATGAAGCTAGACTTCCCAACCACAAACAATGAGGCAGAGTATGAAGCCCTGATTGCTGGCCTTGGTCTAGCTGGGACACTTAGAGTCAAAAACTTAAAGGTCCGTGGAGACTCGAAGCTGATCATATCCCAGGTAAAGGGAGAATTTGAGGCAAGGGATGATACGATGGCTAAGTATGTTCGCCTAGTAAGGGCTGTGATGACCCAATTTAATGAATGCCATGTTGAACACATTCCAAGGGAAGAAAATGCTAAAGCAGATGCGCTATCAAAGTTTGCTTCATCTGAGATTGAAGAAAGTTCAGGAAGTGTGTACTTCCGTGTTTTGAAGACACGAAGCATAGATGTTAAGCTTGTGGCTCCCATAGGCTTGGGGACGTCATGGATTGATCCCATCAAGGCTCACATTCAGACCGGTTGGTTGCCAAGCGATGCAACTGAGGCACGGAAGTTAACTATTCCGGAGCACTAAGGTACTCCTTGATAGATGGAATTCTGTATAAGAGATCTTTCGTGGTTCCTTACTTGAGGTGTCTCAGGCCCGACGAGGCACGCTTGGCTCTTGAGGAAGTGCATGAAGGTATTTGTGGGCAACACTTGGGGGGCAGGGCCTTGGCTCATAAGATAACCCGTTTAGGCTTCTATTGGCCAGAAATGATGGCTGATGCCAAAGAATATGTGAAGAAGTGTGATCGCTGTCAGAAGCATGCACCAGTTGTTAGACAACCCCCCGAGATGCTGACCTCTATCAACTCGCCTATTCCCTTTGCTATGTGGGGGATGGATATTCTAGGGCCTTTTCCTATGGCCACGGCACAAAGGAAGTTTCTGATTGTAGCCATTGATTATTTCACCAAGTGGATCGAAGCCAAACCCTTGGCCAAAATCACAACTAAGCAGGTTGCACAATTCCTGTGGGAAAACATTATGTGCCGATATGGAATTCCCCGTATCCTCGTCACTGACAATGGAACACAATTCAACAATGAGGAATTCAAGAAGTATTGTGAAGAAAATGAAATTGAGTTACGATTCACCTCTGTGGCTCACCCGCAAGCCAATGGGCAAGCAGAGGTAGCAAATCGGATAATCCTGGATGGACTAAAGAAGAGGATCGAGAAGTCAAGAAATAATTGGGTGGATGAAATACTTCCAATATTATGGGCCTACAGGACTACCTGTAGAGTCACGACAGGAGCAACTCCCTTCATGTTGGCATATGGGGCAGAAGCAGTAGTTCCAGTAGAGATATCACATTCCTCTCCAAGGATTCAGGCTTTCAATGCAGAAGAAAATGAGGAAGGGCAGAGGTTAGCCCTGGATTTAATCGATGAAGTGCGAGATAAAGCACATGCAAAGATAGTAGAGTATCAGAAAAAAGCTTCGTTTTATTACAACCTAAGGGTTAAAGAAAGATTTTCAACAATGGATTTGGTATTAAGGAAAGTAGAAGCTTCTGGTGTAGGACAGAAAGGGAAGCTTGCCCCGAATTGGGAAGGGCCGTACAAAGTCAAGAGCGTTCAGGGTAGAGGAACCTAAGCTGGAGACAATGGATGGTTTTGAAGTCCCAAGGATGGCATGCACAAAACCTGAAGGTTTACTATGTGTAGGGCAATTGAGTACGATTCTCACTTGTCTGGATGACAAGTAGGTTGAAAAGCACCTTGAAGCTTTGCTTGCATAGGATTTATATTCCAGTAGAAATACATTGTCAGGTTACTATTATAAGGGTCGAACCCATATTATGTAAGGTTTTGAAAACCAGACTTCAAATTGAAGAGTTCGAAATTATTTCAACCTATGGTTTGAGTTGTGATGGCACTTGTATGGCCAATTAGTTCAGTTTGAATGCATATCAAAGTATCGGAAAGTTAAAGATACGAATAAGGAAAGTAGCATGTAAAATAACCCCGGAGAGTAATAAGTTCTGATACACATAAAAGTCCAGGCATAAGTTAAGGATAAAATTACAGAATAGAAAAACTACTCCTCCATGCGGGAGCCTTCATTCTCTTGCTCCTTATCGCCTTCAGCATCCTTCAGAGGAGAAGCGGGAGGAGAAGCAGTGTTAGGATCCAAGATGCGATCATCTGGCTGAGGGGAGTTGAAGAGGGCGTCTATGCTGTCCTCCGACTCAGCCTGCTCGGGACTTATAAAGTCCTTAGGATCGACTAAGCCCGGGTGCTTCTCAGAAACCGCCCGGCCGCATCCCATCCCTGAGTAAACTGTAGGGAATAAAGACCCTCATCATGAATCTCAATGAGATTCTTAAACTTGTCAGAATCCATGTAGTCATCAATGAGCTTATCCTTATCGCTCCTAAGTTTCACCAGCTCGGAATGAGCCTTAGCCAGCTCCTCTTTCTTCGTGTCCAGCTTCTTCTCCAGGACCTTGGCTCTCTCTTCCCATTTCTTCATCTCCTTCTCAAACCCATCTGAGTTACCCTTCCAGGACCTAGCCTGGTGGAGGGCCGCCTGGAAGTAGGTATTACTCTGCAAAGAAATATGTATGAGTTAGCACAAGTTCATTGAAATACGAGAAAGTTGGGATTCAAAGAAAAAGAGAAAAAAGAAAGTTACCGCAGCTTGGGCTTGAGAACCCAGAAGCTCAATAGTCTCGATATCACTCCCCATAACAATGTCAGTAAAGTCATGGGGAGTGATGGAATGGTACGACCAATCCATATTGCTTGATGCTTTATTACTTACTTTTTTATTTTTATGAGATGACACATAAACTATTGGATGGAATTTTATATCGTTGTTTTTCTCCCTTCTTTCACCCTTCGTTTATCCATATCTTTCTTCTTCGCTTCACAACTTAGAATTAGATTTATTTTTCTTTTGTTTATGCAAAAAAGATTTCAGTTGCTACAGTGATATGACCAATATATCATATCGTGACTGGTTTTTGGATCCAGATAATGTGAAGTGATGAGTTGGTTATTAGTTCTATAGTTATTTGTTTATACAAAAAGGCTGGTCTTTTTTTAATCCTAAACCCTAAAAAAACCAATGAGTCACACACTAAGCATAGCTATTATTTCAAAAGGTCAACGAATTTTTATTCGACCTTATAGAATTAGAATTGTTCATTTTGGTTTTGTTTGATTGAACATAAAAAAGGAACGAATTTTTTTTTTTGTTCCATTACTGGATCGAAGGGAAAGACAAGTAAATTTTTATTATTTCCCGTCTATAAATATCCAAATTTTAATCCCTAAAACTCCATATATAGTTCAAACTGTATAAGAACAATAATCTATTTAGCTCGAATGGTTTGGAGGGGAACCCTGCCTTCTCTGATCCACTCGACGCGTAATTTCTTTTCCGTCGATACGCCCTGAAATTTTTACTTGAATTCCTTTTGTATCTGCTTGTTCAGTTAATTCAATAGCCTTTTTCATTGCTTTTCGAAAAGAAACTCTATTCTTTAATTGGCCAGCTATAAATTCTGCAAGATATTAGGGCTTCCGTAAGGTTTGCAATTCTTGTAATAGTAATGTTAAGTTTTCGGTTGACACAATTAAATTCTTTTATAGATTCATCTGCAATTCTTCGATTCCTGGTCTTTTTCTATTAATAACTTTGGGAATCCCATATAGATAATGACCTGGATCAGATCGATTCGTTTTTGAATTTCTATACGTGCAATTCCCTCAACGCAGAGGAATTTTTTATTTTTTTGTACATAATTCTTAATAAAATCTCTTATTTTTTGATCTTGTTGTAGACCTTCGGAATAATTTTGGTTGTTTAAACCAAAGGGAATGATGACTTTGGGTTGTACTAAGTCTGAAACCGAGGGATTATTTTTTGTCCCATACCCCCTGGTATCCATATCATGATATACCGTAGACAGTTTTTGATTTAAGTTTTTTAGAACTGAAAGAGTCTAGAAGTCTACCTCTAGATATTTCATCTAAGGATATATCTTTCACTACAATGTTAGGCCTGAAGGAATGTGCCTTAAGTGGAGGA